>NW_006952803.1:0-813 GCF_000164805.1 Carlito syrichta | reverse complement strand
CAAGCCACTGCATTCCAGCCTGGGTGACAGAGTGAGACTCCAACTCAAAATAAATAAATACACACTGTGGCTAAAGGCTGTCACTTGCCATGTTGAAGCTTGACTTACCTGGTAACGCTCGCTGCAGAGAAGAGAGGGGTCCAACTAACGTAGGGAGTGGGTTGAGGAGAAGCAACTCACCCCTTGCCAGCACCAATGCTAACTCTAAATGGGTGTGGGCATAAGGACAGCTGCCCAGATTGTGAGTTCCACAGCATCTGCATTTATCTTGATCTTGATTGGTGAGGAAGCAGCTATATTTGTTCTTGTGGTGGAGTAAAGAAAGTACAGAGGATTCTGGAACAAGAGAGAACCTTGACGTGTTTCACACTGGCAACACTGGCTCACTGGATGCAGGACCTTGTGGAGAATTGCTGGGACCTTTGGAGGAAGCTGGGCAGCAGTTTTCTTCAAGAGCAGGTTTGCACTCCTAGGGGACAAGACACCTTGGAAGAACACGGATGGGTGAGACCAACAAGAGCTTAGGTTTACAGTTCTTGGTAAGTTTGATGCATAGAGCTATCCAAGGAGTGGCAAAAAGACCAAGAATGGAAGCCAGGGAGTCCACATTCTGTCGGGGGCTCTGGCATTATTTGGTTGACCTGAAGTCATATTACCTCTCTGGGGCTTTACACTTCCAAGTGATGGCTGAGGGCTTTTGGACTGAATACTCTGTAGACTGCTTTTTAGCTTTGACATCCCCAAAGTATCAATAGACAAAATGATTTCCAAACATTTCTTTGTTGTTCTTTACTCAGATTATTGACTGACATT
>NW_006952802.1:0-684 GCF_000164805.1 Carlito syrichta | reverse complement strand
AGACAGGCCTGAGCACATGCCTGCCTGTGGATATAGGTGGGCTGATTCCAGCTGCAATGTGCCTTCACAGCCCAGGAGCCTGAATGTATGTGTGCTTTCCTATCATGTGGAAATGCAATTCTGTCAGTCATAGAAGCAACTCAAGTGCCTCAGGCAAATGGGATTCCAGCAGAACAAGTGGGTATGGTCCCACCTGGAAAGTCTTCAGATGAGAAGGAAGCTGTTGGAGCAACACATGTTTTTCACAATCCCAGAGAATGTACTGAGTCTGTCTTCATGACATTCTCAGAGAATGTACTCAGTCTTTCTTTATGTAAGTCTCTGCTGGAAGAATTCCATGGGACGTCTCTGTGTATTGGCCCTCACACCCTCACCTCAGGCTCCAGTCTGACTGAAAATGGGGCCACTGACAGATGCCTCTTCTGTGGATGTGGTCTAGCAGAATTTCTCAAATTTCAGTCTTTGCATAGCTGTATCAGAATCATTAGGAAAGCTTCAAAAGTACAGATGCCCTGGTGTCAACCCAGCCTGCTATGGCTTAGGTGCCTGAAGTCTGTATTCTGTTTCTTTTTCTTTTTTTTGAGTTTGAGTCTCACTCTATCACACAGGCTGGAGGGCAGTGGCAGCCTCAACCAGCTGGACTCTGGCAATCCTTCTGCCTCAGGCTTCCAGGTAGCTGGAACG
>NW_006952801.1:0-629 GCF_000164805.1 Carlito syrichta | reverse complement strand
CCACTCCAGTCTGGGTGACAGAGTGAGACTCCAACTCAAAAAAAAAAAAAGACACAGCAATTAAACTCACACACAAAGAGATGTCTCTCTCAGAGGGTTGTCTCCACCAGAGAGCTGTCTCCCCCAGAGAGATGTCTCCCCCAGAGAGCTGTCTCCCCCAGAGAGATGTCTCTCCCAGAGACATGTTTCCTCCAACCAGAGAGATGACTCTCCCAGGGAGTCGTCTCTCCCAAGGAGATGTTTCCCTCAGAGAGATGTCTCTCCCAGGGAGATGCTTCCCTCTACAAGAGAGCTGTCTCCCCCAGAGAGATGTCTCTCCCAGGGACATGTTTCCTCCAACCAGAGAGATGACTCTCCCAGAGAGTCGTCTCTCCCAGGGAGATGTTTCCCCCAGAGAGATGTCTCTCCCAGGGAGATGCTTCCCTCTACAAGAGAGCTGTCTCCCCCAGAGAGTTGTCTCCCCCGAGAGCTGTTCCTCCCAGAGAGATGCCTCCTGCCACAAGAGAGCTATCTCCTCCAGAGAGCTGTCTCCTCTAGAGAGATGTCTCCCCCAGAGAGATGTCACCCCTTGAGAGACTTTTCCCCCAGAGAGATGTCTCCCAGCACTGGAAGGGAGAACACAGTCAGGG
>NW_006952800.1:0-727 GCF_000164805.1 Carlito syrichta | reverse complement strand
TTCCAAAACCCTTGTGTACAAAAATGCAGATGCCCAGATGTTTCCTAGTGACGAGGAATCCATGGATCCTGGTTATATTTTAATAATTTATACTAAATATTTGGCAACTGCAAAACGCTCGGATCCTCTACAAATAAAGTACAAACCGAAATTTAAGGGTTACCAATTCATGTTAAGACCAAAGTTACATCCAAATACGGCAAGATGATACTTTTTTACGGGAAACTGGCCTTAATTGTCCAGAGGTACCTATGGGACTTGTCCTACCTGATACCCGATTATAACTCTCAAGAGCACCAGAATGTTGCTGGATTCCTGAAATTACTGATTCATAATAGCCACAAGCCAAATATCTCCGAAACATGAGATGAGCTCGAAGCCTTGATTCTTGTTTATACCCCAGCAAGACACCCTGAGATTTTTTCGGATTGTGGGCTAGTGTATCACAGATTCCTTATTCTTCTTTACCAAGGGGCCGTGTAATATTCTACATATGAGGACTCCCATTTCCCAAAACCCTGTTTGGAAACCCGTGTTCTTGCTTTGCAAATAGCAAGTTGTCATGTAGATATTATGACGGAGGAACCGTGTAAAAGATGTTTCTTAGTTCTCCTTAGCTAGAGATCATGTAGATTCTGCATATGAGGACTGTTATTTACTGTGTTCCAGCTCCAAACTCTGATTATTGTTTAGATCACAGCAGATGGCCTGTTGATTTTAAGAACTG
>NW_006952799.1:0-715 GCF_000164805.1 Carlito syrichta | reverse complement strand
TCCCAATTCCCCCAAGTCTGAACACAGGAAATTTCAGTATTTTGAGGTAACCTGAAGCGAGGGATTTTGTCACAAAATGCCAGTTGATACCTGGGTAACTGGATTAATGCTGAAGATGTTCAAAAGTAACAAATGAAATTGTAGTTCCAGATCCTCGATTACAACTATTGAAAAGACTGGAATCTTCTTGGATCTGTAATTAGAGATTTTAAGTATCCATGCAGCAAGTAGCTCTGAGCAATGGATGGACTTACAAGCCCAGATTCCACATTAAACCTTATCAAGAGGACATATAGATTTTGACGATTGAGGACCCCTGAACCCGCATCCTCTACTAGTTCTCAGCAAGATGCCCTGATTTTCCCTGGTGATCTGGATTCCAAAATTCTGTACACAAATAGACAGATGCCCAGCTGTTTTCCAGGGATGTGGAATCCGTGATTCCTTGTTACCTTTAAAAATATTTACTACATGTTTAACTACTTCAAAACACCCAGGCCATATCAAATAGATGCACAAATGGAAGTTTTAGGATTGCTGGGTACATCTTAAGAGAAGAGTTACACACACATATGGTGAGATAATGCCTTAGTCCTGTAATCTGGCTTTACTTGTGCCAAGAAACCCAACTGAATCGCACGAACTGGTTCTTGGTTACAACAATCATGAAGACCGGAAGGTTGCTGGGAATCTATAATGACACTTGTCCTTTCCG
>NW_006952798.1:0-719 GCF_000164805.1 Carlito syrichta | reverse complement strand
TTCGAGGCCCCCAAATGTTTCAGAGCAATTAGCATTCGGATATTATGAATCAGTCATTTCCGGACTCCAGCAACATTCTGGTCCTCTTAAAAGTTGTAAATGGTATTGGGCACTCCACATCTGTCAGGGTCCTCAGAACAACTAAGGCCAGATTCCAGGACAAAAAGAATCTTCTTGCTATATTTGGATGTAACTCTGGTCTTAAGGTGAACGTTGTAATCCTTCCCCTTCCGTGTCTCTTTTTATTTTGAGACAGGCAAAGCTTGTGCACTTGCCAAATGTTTACTACATACTTTTAAAGGTAACAAAGTATCATGGAATGCACGAACCTAGGAAATTTCTGGGCATCTGTCTTTTGATATACTGAATTTGGAATCCAAATCGTTAGGAAAAATCAGGGTATTTGGCCCTTGAAATCCTTGTGTTTCCTGGGACCATAAACGACCATAATCATAATACCCAGAATCAAAAGGTATATTGGAACAAAATTCCTCGATTCAGGTGACCTCAAAGTACAGAATATTCGTGTGGGTGGGCAGGTAGGAATTGGGGTTTTGTGTTTGGAATATTCCACATTTTGGGGATGTCTTGTGAAGGGGAACCCCGAATCTTGGATTCCATTTCCCAAAGAACATTGTGGACGTATTTCTCTTGATATTCAAAAAACTGGAATTTTCGGACACCAGGAACCATCTCGTCATCCTGCAGAGTGAAGCAGG
>NW_006952797.1:0-624 GCF_000164805.1 Carlito syrichta | reverse complement strand
GACCACTTATAGTGCTGTAAGAAACTGATTGGAAGTAGTGAAAAAACTGTTTATGGGGAGGGGTGAGATTGGCAGTGGAGCGCTACTGTTAAGGAAGGGAGGGGCATACCTCAGCAACCAGGGAACCTACACAATGTTTGTGTATCTAACTCTGTATTGTACTCCACAGTATTTTAAAAATTAGAATAAATAATTAAATAAATAAATAAGTGAAAGTTGTAAAACATGCAATTGACTTTATTTGTTTATTCTATTTTTAATTTTTTTAACTTTAAAAATTATTACATTTCAGGGTTGAGCCTAGAAATGTTCATTATGCAAGGATGGATTTTTTAAAAATTGTATAATGCTCCCATGATAACTCCTTTTCCTTTTAATACATTGGAATGCATGGTAGAGTTCTGCCTTCAAAATTGACAACTACAGTGTTTCTCAAAATAATTCTGAATGTGCTATTCTGCCTAAATTGAAACTTGTTGAGATTACAGATCTATATCATTCTTTTTTTTTTTGAGTTGGAGTCTCACTCTGTCGCCCAGACTGGAGTGCAGTGGCCGCTCCCGGCCACCGCAGCCTCGACCCGCTGGGCTCCGGCGATCCTTCCGCCTCAGCCTTCCGAGTAGC
>NW_006952796.1:0-727 GCF_000164805.1 Carlito syrichta | reverse complement strand
TACCTGCCCACCCACAAGAATGTTCTGTACTTTGAGATCACTTGAATCGAGGAATTTTGTACCGATATACCTTTTTATTCTGGGGAAAATGATTATGGACGTAGATGGTCCCAGGAAACAGAAGGCTTTCTGGGGCCAAATCCTTGATTACAACTAACAATAGGACCAGAAAGATCCTGAGGATCTGTACTGACAGATTTAGCGTATCCACGGAGCAAGTAGCTCTGAAAATGTAGGGAACCAGAAGCTCAGATGGATGATTAAACCTTATTAAGAGGCCCTGTAGATTACGGAAAATTAGATCTCCTAGAACCGGATTTCCTTTTAATTCTCAGTAAGATGCCCTGATTTTTCCTGTCGATTTGAATTCCAAATTCAGTATATCAAAAGACAGATGCCCAGACGTTTCCTAGGTTCATGGATTCCATGATTCCTGGTTACCATTAAAAGTACGTAGTAAACATATGGCAAGTGCAATAGCCTTGTCCCATCTCAAAATAAAAAGAGACCCGGAAGGTGCAGGATTACAGGGTTCACCTCAAGACCAGAGTTACATCCAAATTTGGCAAGAAGATTCTTTTTGTCATGAAATGTGGCCTTAGTTTTTGTGAGGAACCTAACGGACTTGGATTGCCCAATACCATTTACAATTTTAAGAGGACCAGAATGTTGCTGGAGTCCTGAAATGACCGATTCATAATATCCGAATGATAAATTGCTCTGAAAC
>NW_006952795.1:0-848 GCF_000164805.1 Carlito syrichta | reverse complement strand
CATAGAAGTGGAAAAACAGAATGTATTTTAAGTCAAAGGCAGGATGCTTTGTATGCCAAAAGTGAATTGTGGCTTAGTAAGATCATGATGTGAAAAATAAGACAAGAAAAGATAGAAACACAGATTAAGCTAAAAAGTTTTCATTTTATTCTGTAGGCAAAGTTTTGAACCATGTGAAATGTTTAGTAAAATTCTAATATGATCAGAACTATGGTTCAGGAAAACCTGAAAGAGACTTGGCATAGAAAACCATTTGAAAGTCAAATGGAACAGTCTGAATTCGATGCCTTACAGCTTATCAACTAGAAGTCAACCACAAAACATTATTCATGTGTACAAGGGCAAATGATCCTTAACATACGATGGGGTTTCTTCTCGATAAATCCATCATTCAAGTTGAAAATATTGTAAATTTAAAACGCATTTTAATACACCAAATCTACTGAACATCATAGCCCAGCCTACCTTAAATGTGTTTAGCACACTTACCTTAGCTTACGGTGGGCAAAATTTTCTCACACAAAGTTTATTTTATAAAAAAAAGCATTGAATATCTCCTGTAATTTATTGAAAACTGTACTGAAAGTGAAAAACAGAATGGTTGTAATAGTTCTTGCAGTACAATTTCCCTTTAGCATGTATTACTTTCCCAACATTGTAAAACCGAAAAATTGTACATCAATGGTGAGTTAGAGATCATCTGTACTGGGCAAAATAATTGAATGAGGGTTCAAATTAAGACAAAGGCATGAGTGAAAAGAATGGAAAAGACGTAAAAGCCATTGCAAAGGTAAAGAAAAGAACGTCATATTTTGTCAATTTCTTACTTTATCTTGCTTTAGCAAACA
>NW_006952794.1:0-655 GCF_000164805.1 Carlito syrichta | reverse complement strand
TATTTTTTTTTTTTTGAGTGGAGTCTCACTCTGTCACCAGACTGGAGTGCAGTGGACATTCCGGCCACCACAGCCTCACATGCTGGGCTCCAGTGATCCTTCACCTCAGCCTTCCAAGTAGCCGGAATTACAGGCATGTGCTACCATGCCTGGCTGATTTTTTTTTTTTTTTGTAGGGAGGTAGAGATGAGGTCTTGCTGCAAGTGTATGTAGTTTAAAATGCACTCTGGAGTCTTCTGCCCTATCTATAAAGAATGCATGGACAGTGTTTGGATCTGAGTCAAAAGCCCTGAATTTAAGCACAGGTCATATCATCTTTCTGAATCTCAGTTTTCTCGTCTTTAAATCAGGAATAATTATTCCTGCCTCACCATGTGATAGGCGTACTAAAGGATCACATGACGTTAAAAAATAAAGCAGACTTTTGTACATTGAAAAATATCTTATAAATTTAAGCAATGATATATGCTTATTATTTATGCCATCCCTCACTCCAAAGATGATTTTTGGTGATTGACATAATTAGGCTTTCATTATAAATATGTTGAGATATATTGAGCAATTGTAAATATGTTGAGATATGTTGAATAATTAAGGATGTTTCAGAATAAGCAATGAGCTTGTATGGAAACTTAAAAAAGAGATTGACCCTAAA
>NW_006952793.1:0-640 GCF_000164805.1 Carlito syrichta | reverse complement strand
ATGAAACTAATGAATTTAAACAAGTGAATTAAGTACAAACAAAAAACTCCATGGGTATGCTTGCAGTGTACACATGTATGTGTGCACATTTGAGCATGAGCACATGTGCAGGTGAATTTATGCATGAATACAACTGATCTTGAACAACACAGATTTAAACTGCATGGGTCCACTTATACATGTGAATATAAATATATTTTCAATAAATATATTGAAAAAATAATTTGGAGATTTGCAGTAATTTGAAAAAACTTGCAGATGAACTGCATAGACTAGAAATAACAAAATTGTAGAAAAGTTAGGCATATAAATGCATAAAATGTATGTAGACATTAGTCTATGTGTTAATACACCATTTATATTATTGGTAAGACTTCCAATCAACAGTAGGTTATTAGTAGTTAAGTTTTAGGGAGGTCAAAATTATATGTGGATTTTTATGACATGAGGGGCTAGCATAACCAAACCCCAGTTGTTCAAGTGTCAGCTGTGTGTATACATATATATGTCCAGATGTTGTCTATATATATATATATATATGCAGTTGGGTGGCTTATGAGAATGTCAGCTTGCATGTGTAGACAGCATTTATTTATCCTTTCAGCATTTATTAAGCATGTGTAATGTGCCAGGCCCTGTG
>NW_006952792.1:0-841 GCF_000164805.1 Carlito syrichta | reverse complement strand
TCGAGCCCAGCTGGAAGTTTGGTTTTTAACCTGTATCAACCTGTGGGAAATAAGTGAAGTCTTGCTAAGGGAGTAGGCTGTCAGTGAAATGGGCTGCGGTAACTTTGTAAAGCCCAAGTTTGAGGCAAGAAAACTGGAGCAAAGGTGACAGGCTGGGGGTGAGGACACTAGGCCTGGCTGCTGGGCTCCTGGGCTTCCCCAGGTGTCCACCCACCCAGGGCACTAGGGCAGCTCCAGTGGCTGTGACCCCCCAGCAGGAGAGAGGCACTCACATTCTCCCCTTCCTCCTCTGATCTGTCTCCCGTCCTTCCAGACCCTCTGCCTTCCCTGCCCAACTCTGGAAGAAGGCGGAGGAACTGGCCCTTTGAAGATCACTCTGGAAAATTAAAACTTAAGGGAAGAAAGAAGGGAAAGAGGGAAGGAAGCAGACTCAAGTCACAGCTGAGTGACCACACAGATCTGAGTATGTGTGTTCTACAGGCCTGCGACTGGCTTTCCAGGCAGTGGGCTGGCCTGGCTGTGCCAGGGTAGGCCCTGGGGTGTCTCTAGCTGGAATGGTGGTGTTGACACACTCTTGACAAGGGGTGTCCTCTGCTGATCTGGGAGCTGTGTGAATGTGTGTGTGTGTGTGTGTGTGTGTGTGTGTGTGTTGTATAAAAGACTGAAGATCTGTCAAACTCAAACATAACGCATTGTAAAATTATGCCTTGCCTTTCTTTGATTTCTTCATGTAGTAATATTTCAAAAAATGGTAGCACAACATATTTTTACTTGATCTAAACCGTCTGTTAATAGAAATGACTAAATTTTAATATGCCTTAAAATTTTTAGTGCTAGGCAA
>NW_006952791.1:0-793 GCF_000164805.1 Carlito syrichta | reverse complement strand
TAAGAAAAAGTCAGTGCATTTGTTTGTATATGAGCATTTCATTTCCCTAGTTCATGCTTCAAAAATTCAAATTCGAGTTTAGCCCTTGGCAAGAAACCCTAAAGTTTTATTGGGAAGGAGGACACGTGTAAACCAGATTTCTTATTCTCCTTTTGCAATAGACAGTGCAGTTTCCTGTATATGAGCACTCTCATTATCCAGATTCCTATTCCCAAAACCTGAATGGCGGTTATCTCTTAGTAAGACGGTCTGTAGGTTTTTGGGATGGAGGCCTCGTTTAACCAAGATTCCTTATTCTTCTGTAGCAACAGGTCGTGTAGTGTTCTGTATATGAGGAATCCCATTACTGAAATTCCTGCTTAATTCTCAGCAAGACGCCAAGATATTTCCTGGTGACCAAGAATTCCAGTTGCTTCGATATCAAAGAAAGACTCCCATAATGTTCTTCAGGAATTGAAACACAAGATACCTGGTCCCTTTTCAAGACACACACTAAAAATGTGGCCTCATAGAAGCCCAGATTGCTGATTTAACCTTATCAAGAGGCCCGGTTGATCCCGGAAATTGAGAACTCCTAGAACCGGATTTCCTTTTAATTATCAGTAAGATGCGCTGACTTTTCCTGTCAATTTGGATTCCAAATTCAGTACATCAAAAGACAGATGCCCAGAAGTTTCCTAGGTTTGTGAATTCCATGATTCCTGGTAACTATTAAAATTACGTAGTAAACATTTGGCAAGTGCAAAATCTTTGTCCCTTCTCAAAATCACAAGAGACACGGAAGGGGAAGGAG
>NW_006952790.1:0-801 GCF_000164805.1 Carlito syrichta | reverse complement strand
AAACCATTATTCTGCATGGGTCTGTGAGTGTATTTCCAGAAGAGGTTAGCATTTGAATCAGCAGACTGAGTGAGGAAGATGCACCCCTCACTCATCACTCAATACACTGGGGACCCTAACAGAACAAAAAGTCAGAGGAAGGGCAAGCTTGCTTTCTTTGAACTGAGACATCCATTTGCTCTTGCCCTAAGACATCAGTGCTCTGGTTTCCAGGCTTTCAGACTCAGACTGAATTACACCATTGACTTTGCTGGGCCTCTGGATTGCAGATGGTGGTACTTCTCTGTCTCCATGATCCATCTCTCTCTTCTCTTCACTTCCCTTCCCTTATTTTCTGTTCTCTTCAATTTCTCTCTTTCTCTTTCTCACCCTCTCTCTCTCTCTCTCTATATATATATATAATATATATATACTCTCTCTATATATATACACACACATATATTACATATTATGTATACATATATGTATGTTTCTGTTTCTTTAGAGTGCCATGACTGATACAGATTTTATATTATTTTTTTTAAAGAAAGTTCCTCATATTAAATAAACTTTGTCTTTCAAAAACCTGAATCTCCACCTATATTCTGTGTTCCAAAAATGATTTAAGGTATCTTCCCAAAACAATGGCTATTATGGTTTCATTCTTTTTTTTTTTTTTTTTTTTTTTTTTTTTTTTTTTTGAGTTGGAGTCTCACTCTGTCGCCCAGACTGGAGTGCAGTGGCCGCTCCCGGCCACCGCAGCCTCGGCCTGCTGGGCTCCGGCGATCCTTCCACCTCAGCCTTCCGAGTAGCCGGAATGAA
>NW_006952789.1:0-1341 GCF_000164805.1 Carlito syrichta | reverse complement strand
AAACAGGTGTGTCTAAGTAAAAGATTAACATGTATATGAATATACCCATTTGATAAATCATGGTAAAGGCATTTTGGTATAATTCACAGAAAGAAGAATCTATTCAAACTACAATGCAAGAGGATATATAAAATAGTTTTTGGCGATACATCATAGTGTAATTTTTAACATACAATTCATGAGAAACTCAAATAATTAAAAAATACAGTCAAAACAAAACTCCTTCCATTGTCACGCTAAACATTATGTCAAGGTTTATAGTCCCATTATGTAAACCGACACATAAAAACATAAAGCACATAAGATAGGAATAGAATTGTTGAGTAGTCATTCCTAGCAATTCACCAAAATATTATGAATTAATAAGCCTTATACTATTCATTGATTCATTTTTATTCTTGATCTGGAGTCTTACTCTGTCACATAAGCTTGAGTGCAGTGACATGATCATGGCTTACCAAAGCCTCTACATCCTGGGCTTAGACGATCTTTCCATCTCAGATTCCCAAGTGGCTGGGACTATGCCTGGCTAATTTTTTGATTTTTTTATAGAGATGAGATCTTACTATTTTTTGATTTTTTTATAGAGATGAGATCTTACTATGGTCTCAAACTCCTGGACTCAAGCAACTCTCCTGTCTTGGCCTCACAAAGTGCTAGGATTGAGGCACTGCACTTGGCCCATATTTTAAATAAAATTTCATTTTTTAAAAGTTATGTACTTGCTTAGCAGAACAAAGTATATTTATGTTGCTTTGATTACCATATCCTAATAATAAATGCAATACAAATACAAAAAAATTAAGAAAATACTATGTGGGCAAAATAAGTAAATATTTAATTTTTTGTTGGAGGAAAGCATTATATGTAAATATTAAAAGATGTTCATTATGATAAATTATGTGGAATAGTCAAATGGAAATACTATGGGGAAATTAGGAACATATTTAACAAATGAAAATTTCAGAAAGGAGATTATATTTTAATAGTTGATGAACAGAAATTGTTACAGCACTCAGATTTCCCTACATTGGTTTAAGAGAAAAGAAATTTTATATTTAAAAACAGCAACTTCAACTATTCTCTGTATTTATTGTTTACAAAACTTAAACCTTAAAAATTTAGGAAGTTTTAAAAATTTGAAGGCTCCTCACACCTTTGGAAGTTTTGCCTCCAGGACTTCTTCCAAGTTCTTAAAGTGAATATCAGAGAAAAATCCCCTCATGCTTCCGGCAGGAGAAAAGTTAAATGAATCATTATAAACTATGTAGAGCATTCTGTTCTACTCACCAAGGCCTACTCTCAAGAGAAGTTATTTTAAGAGCCTTACCTACTAAGGTT
>NW_006952788.1:0-2337 GCF_000164805.1 Carlito syrichta | reverse complement strand
CAGAGATAATAATTACTTAAAACTCATCAACCCATAATATTTTACCATACTTTACTGTTAGACATGCTCTGGAGGTTTTCAAAATATATATTGTCCATATGGTAGAGCTATTATATAATAACGTAATACTATGCATCTTTTCCCCAATTCTGTAGTCTGTTCTTGGAAGCTTGGAATTGGACACGGGAGAATTTACACCATAAAAATTGGCAAACAGTAGAAATCAGAACTTTTGCTCATTGTATAGATATGAAAGTGATAGAGAAAATATTAATACTCAAGATTAAATTTCAAAATACGTTGTGTCTCTAGTGATTACATTGTGAATGGCACAAAAATGGAGGACATATTCTTCCAGCATTCTGAAACTATGATCTGATAGTGATAAAGTTATTCACATCATTGAAAAACAATGTTCCAATGTATAAATTCATGTTGTTATTGTGTTTTGCTTTGTAACATAAATGAAATATCAACTAATATTGATGTGAGAACTATATTTGCTCATTCATCAGCTGCAAACATTAGTTAGCTACAGATACAAATGTTCGGCAAACTTCAGAGAAAAGCATTCTCTAAGAACAAATTGACTGTGTGGAATTTATAATCAGTAATATTGTATATTTGTCATTATTTGCAAATTGTGTCATGTATCCTTTAGTCAGTAAATTTTTAATTAGCATTTTTTCAGAGACAGTTGTTAAATATTTACTAGTACACTCCTGATGTCATGTTATCCAAGATAAATCAAACCATTTTTTTCTGAACCTTGAAAAAAAAATGACACACACTGAAAATTATTTGAGTTGATTTATCAGAAAGCCCTTGAGAGTAATAATAAATAACAATAGTTAATATTCTTTGAATGCTTACTGTGTACAAAGGATAGTTCTAAAACTTTGCATATAATATTTAATTTGAGAATTACAACAACCCTAGGGTGTAGGTATGATATTATACCCATTTTTCACATAAGGAAACAGGTACAGGGAGATAAAGTCATTTACACAAGGCTACAATGTACCTTTAAAAACCAAGATTCAAAATGAGGCATTTTGACTCATGTGATGATCAGCAATTATTTCCTCCTGCTACATAGAACACAGAGTCTCACTGGGTTCCTATCCCTTTTAAATCTAGGATTTTACTCTGTCTCGCTCCTATGACCTACCACATAACTTAAAATATGTGTTTTACTTAAGTCAGCCAAAATGGTTTTCTGTTACTTGTCACCAAAGATCTCTGAAACAAGAAGCCAACAGTAAAGTCATCATTTTTATTGTTATCGCCTTATCTAGTATAAAAATAATCTATTGCAAAATTTAGCACCCCAGTTTGCTCTCTCTCAAAGTGATCTCTGACACTTTCACTGTACGCTACAAATTGATAATATACTTATGTTCTGTACTTTATCACGGTGGGAAGAATCTAGCTCTTTAAAATGCATGGTAGTGTTGACTACCTTTACATTTTTAGGTTGCTAATAACCTTTGAGAAGTAAGTTGTCCAAT
Source organism: Carlito syrichta (assembly GCF_000164805.1). Lineage (NCBI taxonomy): Eukaryota > Metazoa > Chordata > Mammalia > Primates > Tarsiidae > Carlito > Carlito syrichta. The sequence continues at coordinate 826 of NW_006952788.1, read as the reverse complement.
ATAAACATATAAATTATAGTAAAATAAACTTTTTTTCAACCAAACAATCCTTCCATTCCATGTAAAGGACTAAACTGAAAATGTAAAGGAATAGAATTCTTTATGGCTTTTTGACAAGTCCCTGTTCTCACTTTAGATGTAATGTGCTGTGATTCATATTGAATGATTGATATGAGGACAATGCTGATGTCTCCAGGATGTCAGCAATAGAATTCTTTATGGCTTTTTGACAAGTCCCTGTTCTCACTTTAGATGTAATGTGCTGTGATTCATATTGAATGATTGATATGAGGACAATGCTGATGTCTCCAGGATGTCAGCAAATTTCACAATTAAGAAAACACAATTCAATGGTAGGTTAGTAATAAAAGATTAAATTAACTTAGCGTAGAAATATATAATTCAGAGAGAATAAAGAAGGCACATGAGGTTAACTTCAGTTCAGATTATAACTCTCACTAGTTTAACAAAAGCCTTGACTGTCAGAAGAAATAAAACAAGCCATTAAAAGCATAAAGATAGACTATGGCTTTTAAAAAATGTTGGGTAAACACTAGCCAAAAGCACGTTGTTGTTTTTTCTGTACTTTAAGATTATGTAAACTTATCTTGTTTTTAAATTTAATTTGCATTTACATCTTGTAATTTAGAGAATATAGTTTACTATGACCTGGTAAATTAGTGAAAGAGGTCAAGGGATTGCTATGATTTTAAGTGTATGTATTTTTTTTTTTTTTGAGTTGGAGTCTCACTCTGTCACCCAGACTGGAGTGCAGTGGCCACTTCCAGCCACCGCAGCCTCGCCTGCTGGGCTCCAGTGATCCTTC
>NW_006952787.1:0-949 GCF_000164805.1 Carlito syrichta | reverse complement strand
AAAAAATGTGTACACCTCAACCCAAAGTATTAATTCCGAACAGTGGGAACCACCAGAAGTTTCTGGAGTACGAGGTAACACTGAACTCAGGGCTTACATACAAAAAAATCCGAGAGAATTACTTGTGTCCTGAAATCTAGCATCAGAGATTCCGAGTATCTAAATGGACAAGTAGTGCCACATTCTCGTTCACATCTCTCAAGAGTACCAGAGTGTTGCTGGAGTCTAGGAATGATTGATTCATAATATCCACATAACAAATAGCTCTAAAACATGAATGGTGTTCGAAGCACTGATTCTTGCTTAGCCCTTAGCAAGATGCCCTATAGATTTTCGGGATTGAGGACTCATGTAACCCAGATTCCTTATTCATTCTTAACAAGAGGCAGTGCAGTTTCCTGTATATGAGGATCCCCATTATCCAGATCCCTGCTTCATTCTCAGCAAGACACCAAGACATTTCCTGGTGATGTAGAATTCGAGATGTTTGGATATCAATAGAAATACTCCCAGAAGTTTCCTGTGGAATTGGAATCCAAGATTACTGGTTCCCTTGTACAAGACACCCGAACAATGTGGGGACATAGAACCCCAGATTCCTGATTAGACCTTTTCAAGGTACCCTATAGACTTCAGCAAATTAGAACTCCAAGAACCCGGATTCCCTTTTCGTTCTCAGCAAGATGCCCTCACTTTCCCTGTCGATGAGGATTCTAACACTCAATTTCAAAAAGACAGATGCCCAGAAGTTTCCTAGGGACGGGAAATCCATGATTCCTGATTACCTTTTAAAATACTTACTAAACATTTGGCAACTGCAAGTCCCTCGGTTCTTCTCAAAATAAAAGGACAAATGGAAGTTTGAGAATTAGAAGGTGCATCTTAAGACCAGAGTTACATCCAAATATGGCAAGATGATCCTTTTGGTCCTGGAATCTGGCCTTAGTTG
>NW_006952786.1:0-1024 GCF_000164805.1 Carlito syrichta | reverse complement strand
TCTGGGCCTGGGCTTTATATTCTATGGTCTGTGCCTCTGACTGTCACCGACATACACTTGGCCCGGCCAGCCCTTGCTTAGAGACATTGACCTTCGCTGAGCCACCTGCAGGGGATGAAAGGGCCAATATCTGTCATTTTCTGTGACTGCTCCTTATTCTTTCAAAAGTGAGAATCTGACCATTGCTCTCAGGTAAAATATAGGCAGAACTGTTAGTGTAAGGGACACTCCTTACTTTAAAAAGTTGACCAGTTCCTTATGTTATTTTGCACAGAAAATATAACAATTTGAGTGAAGGAACTTACTAGTACCTCCCTGAAATCTTACATGGACAGAGAGTAGAGCCCTTCTGTAGGTACCATCTTACTAGTAGGTACCATCTTACTAGTACCTCCCTGAAATCTTACATGGAAAGTATTTTCAGAAATCACAAAGAGACTATGTTTGGGTAAACTGAGGCATTTTAGGCCAGTGCCATGGTAATAAAGCAAATAAATATAAAGACAAAGTAAAAGAGTTTATTCACATTTAGAACATTGTCTAAGTGTGTCCCATGCATGCAAGAGCAGTGTGGCATCAGTAATTGAGGAAGGAAGCCTTTTAATATTTTAACAAGGAGTCAGTGTAAAAGCATCTCTATCACCTGCATTCCTAAGTATTGATAACCCCGGTCTTGTGTTCTTGGCATTGTCAGGCCACCAGTCCTGTGACTCCAGATGGTGGATTGGTGAGCAGTCAAGAAAAGCTGATTACAATAGATTAGGTCAGTTTGGTATTATACAGCTGGAAAAAAAAATATCTAGAAAAGAGCAGTCAACAGTATAAGACGCAGTTGGGAATTGCAAAACAGTTGTCAATTGCTAGCCTCAGAAAGCTGGTTCTGTCCTTGCCTAATGAATAGGGAGTGAGGCGTAAAATAAACAGCTAGCAAAACATGACACAGCTTAAGCAATGTTAAAATGGCTGTTATTTAAGCTCAGAGGATATATGATTAAAATTAATAAGTAATTTTATAGGTGATGAA
>NW_006952785.1:0-536 GCF_000164805.1 Carlito syrichta | reverse complement strand
AGTCTAGCTCTAGAATTTGTGCTTTTAACAGCTGTGGTTGTGGGTGGGGTCAAAATGGGAGTCCCTTGCTTAGGTGAAGTATATATACTTTATAACTGTCAGTTTCTTCATCTATTAAAATTAAGCTAATCACAGGTTTGTTGTGAGAATTAGATGAGTTAGTACTATGGGAAATGCTTGCATTACTGTTTGTGTGTAGTCAGTAATCAAATAAATAAGGATTGTTACTGTTGTTATCACTGCTGTTCGTCCACTGAATGGAGTCAGAACCTCCTTGTCCCTCAAATAAAACCTTCCTTCGCCATAGTCTGAAAGTTTCAGGTCTGAGCATGAGTTTGCATCTACTCTTGATACCAGGTGATGAAATCAAGCTGCTAAGAGAAAATGACAAGGAAATAAGCAGCCAGTTCGTGTCGCTGAATCTATCCCCCAGTCAGTGAATTGTTTCCAGCACATCTTGGCCTCAGTCCTGAGGGTGGATCTTCACTCAGAACTGCCAACCCTTCAGTTATTCAGTTTGTTTAGCCATGATGGAG
>NW_006952784.1:0-497 GCF_000164805.1 Carlito syrichta | reverse complement strand
CTATTCAATCACTACTAAATTGGACTTGGCCCTGGTTTCTTGGCAAGTGTTTTTATTTCAATAGTAATATACTGAACTTCTTTTTTTCCCCTATCTTCTGCCAAATATCTAATTCTATAATAACAATATGCAAAATATCTTTTGTAAAATTTTGACTACAGTTTAAGGCAAATAAGATTATACTTAAGGTTCTTCATTTAAGATAAGTAATAATATCATTAAGCATCATAGAAATGTAAAACTAAAAAACAGTGTAATCCTGTGAAAATCTTTTTACAAGCACAAATTCCCTCTTGAATGACAAACGGATTTGCTAATACATAATATGTAAATTATGAAACTAAAGTACATTCAGATTTCTGCTCTACAAACACATTATATTACTATCAGCTTCCTTAGGAGTCATATGCTTAAGGTCAGAGGGAAAAAAGTCATTAAAAAATTCTAATAAATAAAAATTATGGTTTGATTGTGCTTTTTGATACCTATTTAGAAAT
>NW_006952783.1:0-498 GCF_000164805.1 Carlito syrichta | reverse complement strand
ATGAGAAAGGCCACATGAAGGGGATGAAAGACCTATGTATAGGTTGCTTAATATACTACTATCCTACTTAACTTTGTCATATATATGTCATGAGTTAGAGAATGTTCCTACGATGGTCCTCTTGTCAGAAAGACTGTGTGGGTGCTTGGAAGAAATATTTTATTTGCTCCTTTGAGTTTGAAAGTAGGAGCCCTGGAGCCCTCTCTGGCAATAATAGATGTTTCCTAAACTGCCCTCCAAAGGAGGCCTTTGTTTTTCCAACTGAGTAGGTATACAAGTTGGGAGCCAAGATACCTGGTGGAAAAGGTGGAAGAGGTGGAGAAGAAAGGGATTTGGGTAAATAAACTTTGCGAATGACCATATTTGTGGTCATCTGCTATGTAGTATGCAACATAAATTACTTCCTCTGTTTTCCTGATGAAATCATCCATACAATCTTTTTGAAAATCTCAAAACAAGAATATGATTAGATTTTTTTTTTGGAATTGGAGTTTCACT
>NW_006952782.1:0-5228 GCF_000164805.1 Carlito syrichta | reverse complement strand
CCATTCCTTCTTTCCTCCCTTCCTTCTGGGTGACTCAGGGTTGGTCTCAGGGATGGAAACAGAAATGCCATCTCCTCTTACTGCAGACTCCATCGCTTTGCACTCAAGCTCCTCTTCACAGTGTGGTCACTTTTCATTTTCCTACCTTGACCCATCAGTAACTTACCGCTTTTCATTCTTTCTTTCTTTTTTTGGTGTTTTTTCAGGAATAATCAATATGCCAAGGTGAATAATAGGTAAATATAAGTAACATTATTTTATCTTTTCCCTAGTCTCAAGCAATTTGAGGTTAGAATTTGATATCTCACCAGGAAAACTCATGGACTGAAACATGTTCTTGGCCAAAAAGAAGTAACTACCTATCTACTTAAGCACTTCACAATCTCTAAATCACCCAGTTCATCCAATTCACTTGACTTTTAAAAGCCTCTCTTCCAACATACTAATGATTCCTCTAAGCCCCAGGGGGCCTCCTTTGCCTTCACATCTGTGCATACCATTGAGCAGATGAAGAAGCCACCTGTCCACAGAGCCTGTGCCAAGGAGGACAGGAGTCTTTAAATTTCTGGCGTTGTGGTACTGTGAGGCTGCTTCATCTTCAATGTCAGAAATGAGAGATTGAAAGAAGATGGAAGAACTGCAGCATGGAGGATGCAGGCAAGAGAGAAGAGGTTTTCTCTTGTTGCAAAACACATGTTAATTGCTTTATGTACCTAGTGATGATGAGGTGCTAGGTATGAGCTCAGTGGTTTACAAACTTGAACACTGTGAGCCCTTGAAGAAGGTGCTATTTTCTTCTCCTTTGCAGTTTGGGAGCCTGAGACATCACTGAGCAGTGTCCTGGAACCCTTCTCTCAGATCTTACAATGAGTTGATTACCATTTGTCTGCTGAGTTAGGCTACTCTTGGGATAGGAGCACTGCCTACTTGTTATTTGTCTGCTGTGTCCTAGAAAAAGATTTCAGGAGGCAGAAAGAAGACGTTTGTGCTGATTTTCTCTCTCTAGCATGGTAATAGACTGAATGATAAAGAATATTTGGTGAGGGGTGTTAAAGTCCTTATATTTCCCACTGGCCTAAAAAAATTACACTACAAATGGGCATGGGTACTACAATCTTTGAGTAAGTGAAAGAAAAGCTACCCTTCTTTGGGGGAAATGGATCTCTTGCTGTTCTGCAGTGAGAAAGCAAGCCTACCTCCAAAGGCCAAGGAAGCTGAGAGGCTGAAAGAAAAAAACAAAGCCAGTTTCTCAGATAAACAAAAAAACCACACATTTAGTTGGGAATTATGAATAGAAGCTATGTCTTGTGGCCCATAAGCTTTTAGAGTCCTATATCCTTTCTCCAGAAAATATACTTTATATAGCAATCCTTTTTGGTAGAATATGTTCAACTGGCCACACCTCACACTTTCTTGTGATACTGTACTTTAATGAGTACTGGAGAGGTTAGCTAAACATCTCTATGAGGAGTAATCTGTGTTGTGGCATTGTTTCTTTATGAGGTGCTATCTATGCCCAGGAACACCTTGGTATGCAGAAGATAAGCATCAGTCATTGGTGAATCAGTCATCAGTAATTGAAGCAACTTCACTTCAAGGTGGGGTTACTCTGGCTGCTTTCTACACCCCACCACTTGAAACTGGCCCTTACAACCTCACATGTCCACCTCTTCTGCAATAGTCCCTGGGCAGAGAGGGAGGGTGCTTGATATTTCATAGCTTCAGTAGCAGTGCATTGGCAATAGAAAATAGATCAGACCCTGTGAGATTCCAAATGAAAGAGATTTGCAGGCTATGTTTAATCATCTCTAGTCTTCAGAATACCATGACTATTGGGAGCCAGCCATGGAGGCCCACTGAGCCTTAGGGATCAGGAAGGGCCATTGACCCCGAGACCACTAGGATGCGTTCGGGAGCTATTTGACCTCATTTCCTCCCCTTTTCTACTCAGCACTAACCAGATTAAGCTCCTGTGAACTCAAAACATAAAAACTCTGAGACCAGGACGAAAACAAGCTAACTTTAGAAGCTCATTGCTCCCATTCTCCTGCAAACTGCAGTTTTGGCTTTCACACAACTTATAATTCAAACGCGTGTCACATCTAAGAGCCTTAGTATTGGTCACAGGCTTCTGGGTCATGATCTTAGGATTTATTGAAGGTGTAAATTGTAGAATATAGTTTTAGAAGACAACCATTTTGTTGAAAGAATGTGGCTGGGTTACTTGCAGGTAGCCCACTGTGAACTTTGGAATGTGGCCCAGTCTTGGGGCCAACGGCCCTTCCTGATCCCTAATGCTCAGTGGGCCTCTATGGCTGGCTTCCAACACATGACTTTGGTTTTCTCAGAAGAAGTCAAACAATTATTAATTCTTCTTCTGAGAATAATAAAGTTTAACATTCATAATAGAAGTCTAGCACTAATAATTTAATAGTAAAAATATAATGCTCACAAGGATTAAAAAGTGAATTTGTATGCCAGACCTCCCTTCTGAAAAAAGCAAGAAAAATATAGAAAAAAAAAGAAAAGAAAGGAAAAAAAACAAAGAATCTATTTCATTAGGAAGCCAACTGAAAACATCATGAACAAAAATAAAACCCAGTTCTTTAGAGAAATTTTTGTAGTCAGGAAATAACTGAGAACATCCTTAATGAAGAATCTGGGCATAAAGAAACCATCAAGAGAGTGAGGAGACAGCCCACAGACTGGGAAAAAATATTTGCCAACTGTATTTTTGACAAAGGCCTATCATCTAGGATCCACAGGGAACTCAAATGTGCCAAAAAGAAAAAAAACAAACAGTCCCATCACAAAGTGGGCAACAGATATGAATAAACAGTTCTTAAAAGAAGATATATGAGCAGTCAGCAGATCTAGGAAAAAATGCTCAGACTTGATAGTCATCAAAGAAATGCAAGTTAAAACTACACTAAGATACCACCTAACTCCAGTCAAGATGGCTATCATCGATAACACAAAAAACAACAGATGCTGGAGAGGATGTGGCGTAAATGGGACACTTGTACTCTGTTGATGGGAGTGTAAACTAGTACAGCCTCCGTGGAAAACAGTGTGGCAATTCCTAAAAGGTCTAAAAATCAATCTTCCATACAACCCCGTAATCCCCCCACTGGGAATATACTTGGAAGAACTCAGATCACTCGATGAAAAAGATACCTGCACACATGTGTTTATCGCAGCATTGTTCACAGTAGCAAGAACAGCCATGCTGCCCATCAAAAGTGAACTAGATTTTTAAAATGTGGTACATATACACAATGGAATATTACACAACCATAAAGAAGAACAAAATCATGAACTTCATAGCAACCTGGATGGACTTAGAGTCTATAATACTGAGTGATCTGTCACTGAAACAACAATCTGAGTATCACTTGTTCTCACTCATAAGCGGACTTTGAATAATTATCATAATACTATAAGAAAAGGATTGGCAGTAGTGGGAAACTGCTGGGAGGGGGACCAGGATGCTGGATTGGCAGTTGTGGGAATCTGCCTGGGGAAGGGGGAGCACACCTCATCAACAAGGGTACCTGCATGATCAATGTTTGTATACTTAACCCTGAATTATCCCACACATCTTGAAAATAAAAAAATTAAAAGTTAAAAAAAAAAGAAGTTGAACATTTCCTGAGTCATTATTTCTCCAGGTATTGGAGGGGTGAGCAGCTCTGAATATTTCCCCATATTGTCCCTTTGTACTTTGCAAAGTTTGATTTGGGATCTGACTATCCTTGGCATTAAGAAAGGACTCAGCCCTGGCCAAGAGCAAAACTAGTATAAAGGCAGCCTTTTGTGTGTGTTCTGATGGGATGTTTCCTTGTTCTCTTGATATACCCCAGCAAGGTTCTAGCCCATCTCCTGTGAATGTGAGACATTCTGGGGGCTAAGTAAGATTGAAGAGCAAGATCAAGTCTGGAAAAGTATGGGAAAAGGAGGTAAGCGGGCCTCCCAGGATTGAGAATATCCTTTGTGAAGTTCACCTATCACGAGACAGCTGTAGATGCCCCTCTTCCCTCTGTCTGGAATCAGGCAGTGCAAGTCATGCTACCCCATCTCCTCTCCCATTTACACAGGTACATGAATGGTCATTTTTCTTTTTTTAAAAATGATAGTTTATTTCTTTTCACTTGAAAATTAGATTCAAATGGATTATTCCATTATCACATTGGCCATTGATTTTATTACATAATTTACAAGAATAAATGTTCAGGTTATATTTAAGATGATCAACTCTCCAGATAAGACCAGAAATAGAAAGCTTTTGGGCAACTAGACATTCAAGAGAGTCCTGCAGAAACTAGGACAGTTGGTCACCCAAATAATAAGTAATTTTTCTATCTCTGCATGTAGTGTAGACATGTTGCAGCCTAGTGAGTAGAATTGGAAACACATAGAGAAAGGAGTGATCCCTGTTTTGATGCATTTTGTTTTTCTATTTAGGTGACTTTACATGGTAATCAAATCAATAACAAAGACAAAAGATACAAGTTAGAAATATGTCTACCTTTTCCCTTTCCTCATATATGTGCCTTTGAGTGACTTTCAAAACTCACTGTGAGGTGCACATAGCAGGGACATTTTGTGGCCAAAATAGCTTACTATTTCTATACCTGGCAATCTGCTTCAGCCATCACAATTCTTAATTCTTTTTCCCCACACTCCTATCACTTTGCCTCCTCCCCATTTTTCTGCAAGTCCCTCACAGCCCCCAGGGAGCTTCCTCTACTCTCCCATTTGTGCAGCCTCACTGGTCAGGAAAAAGAGCTGCCTCTCCAGAGTCTGTGTCCCAGGAGGACAGAGTCTCTCCTGGAATCTGGAGAGCTGAGGGGCTGCTCCATCTTTGGTGTCAGAGATGAGAGCATGGAAGGAAGAAGAAAGAACTGCAGCATGGAGAATGCAGATAAAAAGAGGTTTCCACACGATACAGGCTGCTTGTTGACTTATTTCATTACAAGTACTTAGGACCTGCTGGGTACAGTAAAAAAAACCTTTCACTATATGAACACATTGAATTTTAGGACATCTCTTTATTAAATTTTAATTTCCACTGTATGGTGTTAAGACTGAACCTTCGTTTCTGGGAGTGATGGGGAGCCATTCAGACACATCTTTAAATTAAAGGGGATTCTCATTTCCTGATGGGTTTTGCCTCTCTGATGGCTGATATTGGGTAATGTGGACTGGATTAGAGGCAATTTAAGAGC
>NW_006952781.1:0-966 GCF_000164805.1 Carlito syrichta | reverse complement strand
TGCACCCAAATATGAAAACCCTGTTCAACTCACAAAGTAAATTATAATGATAGAATGCAATTCCCTTTAATCGGTTGATATTTTCAAAAGGGAGTACATGTATACCTATATGTTTGTGTCTATCCTGGTCTATCATATTTATCTATTAATTATATGTCTCTTCTAAGCAGATCCAAACTGATGCCACAGAAGAGACACTATCGTAATATTTCACGAAATAAAACAATGAGAAAACGGGTACAAGTCATGTCATATGCCAAGAAAATATTCCAGACTGTTGATGTGCAGAAAATACATAGACAAGAGATAATCTGGCTAATAAATTTTATTTGTGATCCTGCCATTTTCACCCCACGGAAGCCAGTTTACATCCCCTTTTGCACTTTGCCAATCTGGCCAGTGTCTTTTAAAAATCAGAAAAGAATACAAACAAGTCAGATATTCAAAAACAGCTTGAAGGTGAACTGTTTAGTTTTTGGCATTTACTACTTCTTGAGCCATAAACTGAAAGTTCTGGGAACAGTTAATATATTTTCTACGGTCTAATTTTGAACCTACATGAAACATCATAGATTTATCTCAAGTTACAGTTTGAACAAATTTTAAAAATCAGCAGAATGTAAGAAATACTAGATAGCATTCAAATTCCCTTTGAAATAAGAAAAAAGACTCAAAAAAATCTAAAAGTAAAATATGCTTATTTTTCTCAATTGACATTTTCAACAAGTCTTTTGTGTGTGTCGTTTTTGTTAAAAAATTATTGTGGGCATGTGAATATAGTACTGTTATTAAACACATATTTAATACTATCCTCACTTCAGCCACACCCTCAAATCCCGTTGCTAAAGGCAGCCACTTTCACTTTTGTTTTCTTTCTGGTATTTGTCAGCATATTTATTGGAAATATAGATAATAATTCAGTTTTCTGATTTAGCAGTTTAGACATTTGACCTTATAGACATTTTT
>NW_006952780.1:0-698 GCF_000164805.1 Carlito syrichta | reverse complement strand
AAAGTTGTAAATGGTATTGGGCACTCCACGTCCGTTAGGTTCCTCAGAACAAATAAGGTCAGATTCCAGGACAAAAAGAACCTTCTTGCTATATTTGGATGTAACTCTGGTCTTAAGGTGAACGTTGTAATCCTTCCCCTTCCGTGTCTCTATTTATTTTGAGACAGGCAAAGCTTGTACACTTGCCAAATGTTTACTACGTACTTTTAAAGGTAACAAAGTATCATGGAATGCACGAACCTAGGAAATTTCTGGGCATCTGTCTTTTGATATACTGAATTTGGAATCCAAATCGTTAGGAAAAATCAGGGTATTTGGCCCTTGAAATCCTTGTGTTTCCTGGGACCATAAACGACCATAATCATAATCCCCAGAATCAAAAGGTATATTGGAACAAAATTCCTCTATTCAGGTGACCTCAAAGTACAGAATATTCGTGTGGGTGGGCAGGTAGGAATTGGGGTTTTATGTTTGGAATATTCCACATTTTGTGGATGTCTTGTGAAGGGGAACCCTGAATCTTGGATTCCATTTCCCAAAGAACATTGTGGACGTATTTCTCTTGATATTCAAAAAACTGGAATTTTCAGACACCAGGAACTGTCTCGGCATCCTGCAGAGTGAAGCAGGAAGCTGGGTAATGGATGTCATCATATACAGGAAACTACACGTCATATTGCTAAGGAATTATAAGGAGA
>NW_006952779.1:0-605 GCF_000164805.1 Carlito syrichta | reverse complement strand
GAATAATAAATAAACAGAAACGCAAATTAAAAACACAATTCCATTTACAATAGCCACAAAAAAAAATGAAATACCTTGGCATCTTCCTAACCAGAGACATAAAAGACATTTACAATGAAAACTACAAAACACTGCTCAAAAAAATCAAAGATGACACAAACAAGTGGAAAAATATTCCATGCTCATGGACTGAAAGAGCCAACATTGTTAATATGTCCATTTTACCTAAGGCAATCTACAGATTTAATGCAATACCCATCAAATTACCAACAATATTCTTCTCAGATCTAGAAAAAATAATATAGGAATTCATAGGGAAACCTAAACAACCAAGAATAGCCAAAACAATCTTCAGCAAAAAATAAATAAATAAATAAAAATAAAGCAGGAGGTATCACACTCCCAGATTTTAAACTATATTATAAAACTACAATAATCAAAACAGCCTGGTGTTAGTACAAGAACAGGCATATAGACCAATGGAATAGAATTGAGATCCCAGAAGCAAAACCTCAATTTCTCAACCAACTCATCTTCTACAAAACCTCCACCATCCACTACTGGAAAGAGGAGAACTTATTCAATAAATGGTGCTGGGAAAACTG
>NW_006952778.1:0-790 GCF_000164805.1 Carlito syrichta | reverse complement strand
TAAAGATTTTGTTTTGATTGGGATATGTTGCTAAAGACTTAGTGTGGTCTTTGTGGGAAGATGAAAAACTTTTTAAAAAAATTCTTTTCATATTGGCTTGATTATTCTAGTTCTTTCTCATTTGAATAGAGTGATTATTCTTATTGTGAAGTTTGTTTTGATTCAGTTGGCTTTTTTTCCCTTCTCTTTTCCTTAGGAATATGACTTTAATGTGTGCTTGTCTAGCTTTGGCTCTTGGTGCTTTCAGTGGTACAGGCTTTAAATGTGTTCCTTGGTTATAGAGAATTTTGGTACATTATCTTTCTCAGGATGTCATTTGTGTGTAGGTTCACTGTCTTTTGTGGGTCTAGAATGCTAGAGGATTCATAAAGCTTATCTTCATCCCCACTGGCATGGTATGCTCTTTGTTCTTTCCTGGTAATTTTTTCTGGGTGGACCCTTTGAACATTCAGGCCTTGAGGAGACACTTGAGAGTGAGAAGTACTTGCAGCTGGAGCAGATGGTGATATGCACTGCCTCTACAGAGGGCTCGAGCCCCAGCCCTGATAGAAGTTTTTTTTGTTTGTTTGTTTTTGAGTTGGAATCTCACTCTGTCTCCCATTCTCCTAGTGAGATTCACTGAGATCTTTGGTTTATGGGTTGTTCCTCTGTTATGATGCTCTCCCCCTTCCCTTTGGTAATGGTAATCTATGAGGGCACAACCACTGTGAGTCTTGCTGCTCCTCTACCTGCCCTATAAGTCTGCCACACTTCAGCTGGTGCTGGAGGATTCCTGCAAGGGATTAAGTGT
>NW_006952777.1:0-1147 GCF_000164805.1 Carlito syrichta | reverse complement strand
GAATGATCAGTCCCTGGATAAATATACAGTCTTAACTGACAGATAATTGTATGGCTATGAATGGATGAGGAAGTGAAGTGAGGTGATAGATTCTTGTCAAGTGGCAGCATCTAGCAGTACATAGAGAAAATAGATCCTGGAACGATATAACCTTAGGTTGTACAGTAACCACATAGAAGACAATGAGAAAGACCCACCACCAAGGTTAAGGCTAAAAGTAAAAGTGAAGGTAGCTACTAAAATGGAACTGCTCTCTGGGTTGTTTCTAAGGGCAAGAGTTTTCCTTCCTTCCAATTACTGAGGGCCATCCTTATGATAATATTTTCTGCTTTAATTAGTGTTACTGGATGACTATTACATTATCTACCTAATGCTGTCAAATAAGCAATTGTAACAGATTTTCTTTACTCAATTGTGAAGTTAAATACATCTCTAGACTCTGATCTATATTACGTTCACTTTGACTGAAAAAGAAATGAGAAATTAAAATTTACCAAGAAAGGCAAAATCTATTTCTTTCTTTTATATATATATATATATATATATATATATATATATATATATATATATATATATATATATATATATATATTTGAATTAGAGTCTCACTCTGACACGCAGGCTGGAGTGCAGTGGCACACTCAATGGCCATCCCAGCATTGACCTGCTAGGCTCCAATGATCCTTCCACCTCAGCCTTCCAAGTAGCCGGAACTATAGGCACACGCTACCATGCCTAGCTAATTTTTTATTTATTGTAGAGACGAAGTCTCATCAAGTTGCCCAGGATGGTCTCAAACCTGCAGGCTCAGGCAATCCACTCACCTTAGTCTCCCAAAGTGCTGGGATTACAGGCTGAGCCACTGAGGCTGGCCAAAATCTATTTCTTTTAAACAGACTATTTATTTATGGTTTTTAAAATGTCATGAATAATCTAATTTTTAGGATTAATTTTCCATCTCTATATATCCTGCTATTGGTGTACTGTTCTATTTGCATATATGATAGAGATGCCTGAGATGATAATGTCATTATTAATATTTATTTGTATTTAAGATATTAGATGATCTGCTACTTTTTTCTTCTTGATTTTAGGTGTTTTGAGAAACAATAAGCAAGTATTATTTTTAGAAAAATTAAAGTAATTC
>NW_006952776.1:0-758 GCF_000164805.1 Carlito syrichta | reverse complement strand
TCACTATTGTTTTAAATATTTCTCTGAAGAAAGAATAATTTTATAGAATAAAAATGATCTAGGCCTTGGACCTAGACAGTCCTAGATTGACTTGCAACTACTCGTATTTTCCAAACTTCAAGTTAAGTCACATAATATCCCTGTTGAATGAGATATATATGGAACTCATATCACATGATAGCATTTTATGAATTAAACTCCATTCACTATATGTGTCTCCAATGTATATTAGAATTAATCATTGGCACTTTTGTAGCTCCTAAGTATGACGACTAGGTGTTCACATGCAGCTGTGAAATGCATTTCCCTCAAACCTTGTTACAACTTGACATATTACCTGTCTGATAAAGAAAAGCAAAAGTAAACTAATTTTCAAAGTTATAATGCTGGATATCTTTATACGAAACAATATTATTTCTTAGGAAAATGGTTATTTTATTTTCAAATCATGGTGAAGAAAGTACTAAAGTTTAGTACTTTCAGTTTAAAACAATTATAATCCACAAAACTTAGAAATAACACTGATATATATCCAGTGATAGTGACTCCTAGGATATCATAATAAAAAGTAGATCTGTCACAATCCAGGCGGAAAACAGAAAAACAAAGTCAGAAACCACTTATATTTGAAACAAGGATATTTTAAAGCTGGGGCTTGACTGGAAGGGTAATGGGAAAGCTGAGAAGCTAATCAAATCATTGTAAGCACCTCAAGAGATCAGGACTCCCTCAGCCAGGAATTCTTTCCTCAAGACTGG
>NW_006952775.1:0-782 GCF_000164805.1 Carlito syrichta | reverse complement strand
CATCATTCATTCTGTTGGCCCCTGGACTGGTCTTCTCTACAAAACATCCTTTTACTTTATTGCCATCTACTTGTTTCCATATCTCTTAGGTGTCTTCCCAACACTTTCAACTTGTTTTATCATATGTGACCTTTTTTCCCACTAGAGAATGCTTACTTATTTATTCAGCCAATTTGTTCTTAGAGAATGCTTTACTCTGAAGTTTGCCAGATATTTGTATCTGTAGCTAACTAATGTTTGCAACTGATGAATGAGCAAATATAGTTCTCACATCAATATTAGTTGATATTTCATTTATGATACCAAGCAAAACACAATAATAGCATGAATTTATACATTGGAACATTGTTTGTCAATGATGTGAATGACTTTATCACTATCAGATCATAGTTTTAAAATGCTGGAAGAACATGTCGTCCATATATGTCTTGAGTAGCTACTAATATCAGATATAGTTCTTGAAGCTGAAGATGCAACAATGAATAAAACAATTATTTATCTCATACACTTTACGTTATCAGGGTTCACAAACAGTTAAAGAAACATGAATCATATTAGGCAGTGTAACTACAATGGAGAATAACTTATCACAGCAAGGGACATGAGAAGTATGAGGTGTGAGTGGTTAATTAGCTCACAAGACATACAGGAAGAGATAAAAAAAATGGGACTAGGATTGTAGTAGATTTAGATGCATCCTGGGTTTCTGTTTACACAGCATCCATTTGTTCTCCATAATTATTTATTTATTTATTTATTTATTTATTTTTGAGTTGTAGTCT
>NW_006952774.1:0-795 GCF_000164805.1 Carlito syrichta | reverse complement strand
CCTTAGCAGAATGTCATGTAGCTTTTGGATTGAGGACCCGTGTAAGACACATTCTCTATTTTTCTTTAGCAAGATGCTGCAAAGTTTCCTGTAATGAGGACTGTTAGCCACATCGCTGCTTCGAATCCATGAATCTCGTTTAGCCCTTTAGCAAGGCACCCTGTTGTTTTTTGGGGATTGAGAACACGTGAAACCTAGATTCCTTATTTTTTCTTAGCACAGGGCCATGTAATTGCCTGCATATCAGAACTCCATTTTCCCAGATTCATGTATCAAAAACCCTGATTCGTGTTTAGCACTTAGCTGACACCATGAATTTTTTTGTGCTTGAGGACACGTGTAACCATATTCCTTATTCTTCTTTGCAATAGACAGTAGAGTTTCCTCTATATGAGTACTCACATTTCCCAGATTCCTACTTCAAAAAACGGATTTTTGGTTACCTCTTAATAAGATGCCTGTGGATTTGTGGGATTGAGGACTAGTGCAACCAAAATTCCTCATTCTTCCTTAGCAAGAGACTGTGTTTTCCTGTATATGAGGATGCCCATTACCCAGAATACTGCTTCATTCTCAGCAAGGCTCTGAGACATTTCCAGGTGACCTAGAATTCCAGTTGTTTGCATATCAAGAGAAAGACTTCCATAAGGTTCTTGGGGAATTGGAATCCAAGATTTATCTTTCCCCTTAACAAGACCACACCAAAATGTGAACTCATCTAAACCCAATATCCCATTTCCCACTAGCGCAACCACAAGAAATTTCTGTAGTTTGAGGTAACCTGAATTGAGGGAT
>NW_006952773.1:0-774 GCF_000164805.1 Carlito syrichta | reverse complement strand
TACATGATTTCTTACTAAGGGAAAACAAGGATCAGGGTTTCGATATAGGAATCAAGGAAAAGAGAGTCTCACATACAGGACACTACATGGCCTCCAACTAAGTAGGAATAAGCATCATTGTTGTGCGCACCCTCAATCCAACAATTTCCAAGGTTGTCTGCTATGGTATAAAAAAGAAACAGATCTTCGTGGTCCCCAAATGTTTCAGAGCAATTTAGCATTCGGATATTATGAATCAGTCATTTCTGGACTCCAGCAACATTCTGGTCCTCTTAAAAGTTGTAAATGGTATTGGGCACTCCACGTCCGTTAGGTTCCTCAGAACAAATAAGGTCAGATTCCAGGACAAAAAGAACCTTCTTGCTATATTTGGATGTAACTCTGGTCTTAAGGTGAACGTTGTAATCCTTCCCCTTCCGTGTCTCTATTTATTTTGAGACAGGCAAAGCTTGTACACTTGCCAAATGTTTACTACGTACTTTTAAAGGTAACAAAGTATCATGGAATGCACGAACCTAGGAAATTTCTGGGCATCTGTCTTTTGATATACTGAATTTGGAATCCAAATCGTTAGGAAAAATCAGGGTATTTGGCCCTTGAAATCCTTGTGTTTCCTGGGACCATAAACGACCATAATCATAATCCCAAGAATCAAAAGGTATATTGGAACAAAATTCCTCGATTCAGGTGACCTCAAAGTACAGAATATTCGTGTGGGTGGGCAGGTAGGAATTGGGGTTTTATGTTTGGAATATTCCACATTTTGTGGATGTG
>NW_006952772.1:0-799 GCF_000164805.1 Carlito syrichta | reverse complement strand
CACTATCTGTCAGCTCTTCTGATAAGCTGGTGGTGCTAGTCTTTAATTTCTGAGAAAAGAATGAGAAATTCTTCTTCTGTTTGCTCTGAATCCCAGAAGACTATCCCACTTGACTTTGCCTTGGAGTGAAATAGACTCTAGAGTCAGGACATGAAACTAATGAATTTAAACAAGTGAATTAAGTACAAACAAAACACTCCATGGGTATGCTTGCAGTGTACACATGTATGTGTGTACATTTGAGCATGAGCACATGTGCAGGTGAATTTATGCATGAATACAACTGATCTTGAACAACACAGATTTAAACTGCATGGGTCCACTTATACATGTGAATAAAAATATATTTTCAATAAATATATTGAAAAATAATTTGCAGATTTGCAGTAATTTGAAAAAAATTGCAGATGAACTGCATAGCCTAGAAATAACAAAATTGTAGAAAAGTTAGGCATATAAATGCACAAAATGTATATAGACATTAGTCTATGTGTTAATACACCATTTATATTATTGGTAAGACTTCCAATCAACAGTAGGCTATTAGTAGTTAAGTTTTAGGGGGATCAAAATTATATGTGGATTTTTATGACATGAGGGGCTAGCATACCCAAACCCCAGTTGTTCAAGTGTCAGCTGTGTGTATATATATATATGTCCAGATGTTGTATATATATATATATATATATATATGCAGTTGGGAGGCTTATGAGAAGTCAGTTTGCATGTGTAGACAGCTTTTATTTATCCTTTCAGCATTTATTAAGCATGTGTAATGTGCCAGGCCCTGTGCTGGAAG
>NW_006952771.1:0-387 GCF_000164805.1 Carlito syrichta | reverse complement strand
ACCAGTTAGTTGATTTCCTGCACTTCATATTACACATTAGTAAAACAGACTTTAATTTCAATATCAAGCCATATCAATGTGCAACATGGAGGTACTTCATTTTGACTTTCATCTCTTCTTTTATTTTCTGGGTACCTAATGAAATATTTTATGTTATGGCACTAGCAAAAATAACATTAAACATATTTTATGAAGGAAATCTAAATTAACTTTTTTTGGGTAGTTTAAAAGATAAGACATTGTAGTAAGTTGAAGTGTATAAAGTTTATTTTATTTTAGAGTTGTGGTGTACTCAGGAGGATTCACTACATAGGCAAAATTATGTGGAGGTGTGGTTTGGGCTTCTAGTGAGTCCTCTTTCCCCCAGTAGTGGACCTGGCACCCAGC
>NW_006952770.1:0-373 GCF_000164805.1 Carlito syrichta | reverse complement strand
GAGCGCAAGGAATGGCGGTGATCGAGGGCACAAAGTTAGTGGTGGCCTGAATGTGAGTGATAGCAGAGGCCAAGGACATGAGCACAAGTGACCCCCAAGGCCAAGGGGGTGAGCAGAGGGTGACAGGGCAGGCCCATGCCATGGACGTGAGGGGCATTGGAAACCGAGAGTGTGAGGACAAGTTTTGGAGTCAGCCAAGGGTGTGGGATGGTGGAGGCCAAGGCTGCGAGTGCAAGTGACAACGTCAGTCAAGGGTGCGAGCTCCATGATGGCAGTAACTGAGTTTGTGAGCACGAGTGACGCCGGAGGTTGAGGTACGAACGTGAGGGAGGGCAGAGGCCGAGGATGTGAGCAGCAGTGAGAGCATGAGCCT
>NW_006952769.1:0-359 GCF_000164805.1 Carlito syrichta | reverse complement strand
CTGACTGGGGAGCCTGAGGGCACAGTGTAGTCTGAGGACGCAGGTGGGGTGAGGGCAGAGTCCGAGGGTGCGAATGTGAGGCAGGGTGGCGACTGAGGGTGTGGGCGTGAGGTTCGGTGGTGACTGAGAGGGTGAGCGCAAGGAATGGTGGTGATCGAGGGCACAAAGTTAATGGTGGCCTGAATGTGAGTGACAGCAGAGGCCAAGGACATGAGCACAAGTGACCCCCGAGGCCAAGGGGGTGAGCAGAGGGTGACAGGGCAGACCCAGGCCATGGACGTGAGGGACATTGGAAACCAAGAGTGTGAGGACAAGTTTTGGAGTCAGCCAAGGGTGTGGGATGGTGGAGGCCAAGGCTG
>NW_006952768.1:0-439 GCF_000164805.1 Carlito syrichta | reverse complement strand
CCATGGGTGAACTTGAACAAACCCTGTCCTGGTAAGCAGAGGGAAGAGGGCCCAGGGAGACAGGATCTGCTCTGTCGGGTCAGAGCAAGCATTTAGGATTTACACTCTAGTGGGGAATGGACAACCTGGCTGCTGTGGGTCAGCCTGCCCTTGGGCCTCAGGCACAAGGGTAAGTCCCAGTGCCATCCCCAAGATCTCATTCTCATGGTTATATACCCACCAGTGTGTACACACACCCACACACCTTTGGGCCAGCCTATCCAAGAGGCAACAGAGCAGAGTAGAACCAACCCTGCAGCCAGACATTCCTAATCCCAGCCCCTTCATTTAGTAGCTGGTGACTTTGTGAGTGAATTCAGCTTTGTGGGACTCAGTTTCTTCATTTGTAGAATGGGAATAATTAAATACATGCCCCTGGGAGAGTTGTTGAGAAGGTTAG
>NW_006952767.1:0-3981 GCF_000164805.1 Carlito syrichta | reverse complement strand
TAGGACACTCATGCGAGTGTCATCTGAGGCTGGGGGTGCATGCACGATTGTTGTCAGGAGTCAAGGGAGTTCATACGGGTATCATTCGAGGCTGGGGGCCTGTGCAAGTTATGACCGACTATGGGGGCATGTGTGCTGGTGTCATCCAAGGCCAAGGGCACAAAGTGTGAGTGTCAGCCGAGGCCAAAGTCTTGCACGAAGTTGTCATCTGAGGCCAAGGGTGTGCACACAAGAGTTGGTGGAGACTGAGGGCGTGTTCACTGCAGTCATCCGAGGTTGAGGGCACGAGGTCCAGGGCACAAGGCTGAGGTTGAGGTCGCAAGCGCAGTTGTCAGCCAAGATGGAGGGTGCACATGCTGTTGTCACCTGAGGCTGAAAACACATGCACAAGTTTCGAAGGAGTCCGAGGGTGTGTGCACCAGTTTGGGTGGAGGATGAGGGCACACATGCGTGTGTCATCTGAGGCCAGCAGTGCACGTGAATGTCGTTGGAGGCTGAGGGCAAGCACATAGATGTCATCTGAGGCTGAGAACTCATGTGTGAGTGCTGGCAGAGGTCCAAGGCAGGCAAGTGAGGGTCAGGGGAGGCCAAGGGCACACATGTGGGT
The DNA here is from genome assembly GCF_000164805.1 of Carlito syrichta. NCBI lineage: Eukaryota > Metazoa > Chordata > Mammalia > Primates > Tarsiidae > Carlito > Carlito syrichta. The sequence goes on along the minus strand of NW_006952767.1, from coordinate 3,374 downwards.
GTCATCTGAGGCACGGGGCCCAATGAGCTAGTGCTGCTGGAGGCTTATTGGGCACGTGTGAAGGATGACATAGGCCGAGGGAGTGAGTGCATGTGATGGCAAAGGCCGAGGGCGAGAGCATGGGGAGGGTGGAGGCCAAGTGCACAAGCACAGGGGATGGCAGAGACAGAGTGCAGGAGGGCTAGCAGCCCCGGAGTTTGATGGTATGAGCACAAGTGATGGCAGGGGAACAGCAGATGCTGAGGGCAAGAGCAGGAAGGACAGCAGAAGCTTAAGTCACAAGCACAAGGGATGGCAGTGCCCGAGGATGTGAGCACAAGCAATGGCATCAGCTGAAGGTGCGAGTGTCAGGGATGGCAGTGACCAAGGGCATGAGTTGAGGGATGAGTCGGTGGCCATGGGTGCGAGCATGAGTGATGGATTCGGCCAAGGGCATGAGTGAAGTGACCATGTCAGCGTGAGCGACAATGGAGGCCAAGAGCCTGAGCATGAGGGATGCCAGAGGCCGAGGGCATGAGTGCGAGTTATGCCGGAGGCTGTAGGCACAAGTGTGAGGGACAGCAAAGCCCAAGCGTGTGCAAGCATGTGATGAAGCAGGCTGAGGGAGAGAGCACAGGGGACCGTGGAGGCAGAGAGCACGAACTCAGGTGGCAGCGAAGGCCACGAGTGCAAGCACGGGTGATGGCACCAGCCAAGGGTACGAGCACAAGGGACAGTGGTGGAGGAGGGTGTGAGTTTTAATGGCAGTGTTGTCCAAGGGGACCCGCTAGAGTGACGGCATCAGCCAATACAGAGAGCAAGAGGGATGGTGGTGGTCAAGGCGCAAGCATGAGTGACAGCACCAGCAGAAAGTGTGAACATGCATAATGGCAGAGGCCACGGGCATGAGTGTGAGTGACACTGGAAGGCGAGAGTGCAAGCTCAAGGGATGACAGTGGCTGAGGGCACCAGCACGATAGACAACAGAAACTGAAGTTGCCAGCATGAGTGAGGGCTTTGGTCGAGGTTGAGGGTTCAAGTGATAGTGGTGATGGTGTCGGCTGAGGGCGCAAGCATGGATGACAATGTAGGTTGGGCTGCAAGTGTGAGTGATGGCGGAGACCAAAGCTGTGAGTGTGGGCATCAGGAGACCGAGGGCACAGCCCGAGTGGTGGTGGATACAAGGGGTGCCTGCGGAGGTCAAGAGCGAGAGCGTGGATGATGGTGTCGGCTGACGCTGCGAGCGTGAGGGACGAAGAGGCTGAGGATGCGAGCTTGAGGGATGGCAGAGGCCAAAGGCAAGCATGGGACTGACAGTGTCAGCCAAGAGTGTCAACACAAAAGACAGCGGTGGCCAAGGGCACCAGTGTGAAGGACGGTTTTGTTAAAGAGAGTGAGTGTGAGGGACAGTGTGGACTGAGGGCATGGGTGTGAGTGACAATGTTGGCCAAGGGTATGAGTGCAAGTAATACCACAGGTCAACGGCATGACAATGAGAGATGACGGAGGCTGATGCAGTGAGTGCGCATGATGGCGAAGACCTGGGGCATAAGTGCGGGTAATGGCAGAGGCCAAGGATGTGGGTGTGAGAGACAGCCGTGGCCAAGGGTGCAGGTGTGGGTGACGGTAGATGCTGATGACCCTAGCATGAATGATAGCAGAGGTCAAGGGTATGAATTCAACGGGTGGTGTCAGCAGTGGGTGTAAGTGACGGCCAAGGGTGTAAAGTCGACTGGTGGCACCAGCCAAGGGTGTGAGTGTGAATGAAGGTGGAAGCGAAGGTGGAAGCCGTGGACATGAGCATGAGGGAAGCCAGAGGTCAAGGGCACAAGTGTGAGTGACGCTGGAGGCCGAGGGTACAGACACAAGGGACAGCAGAGACCCAGGGCACGAGCACGAGGGTCGGCAGTGGCCAAGAGTGCAAGCCTGAGCGATGGTGTCAGCCGAGGGTGCTGCAAGAGGGAAGGTGGTAGCTGACAGCACAAGCGTGAGTGATGTCGGTGACCGAGGATGTGAGCACAAGTGACAGCATCAGACAAGGTGAGCATGGCTGACTGGGGAGCCTGAGGGTTCAGTGTAGTCTGAGGACGCAGGTGGGGTGAGGGCAGAGGCCGAGGGTGCGAATGCGAGGCAGGGTGGCGACTGAGGGTGTGGGCGTGAGGTTCGGTGGTGACTGAGAGGGCGAGCGCAAGGAATGGCGGTGATCGAGGGCACAAAGTTAGTGGTGGCCTGAATGTGAGTGACAGCAGAGGCCAAGGACTTGAGCACAAGTGATCCCCGAGGCCGAGGAGGTGAGCAGAGGGTGACAGGGCAGGCCCAGGCCATGGACGTGAGGGGCATTGGAAACCAAGAGTGTGAGGACAAGTTTTGGAGTCAGCCAAGGGTGTGGGATGGTGGAGGCCAAGGCTGCGAGTGCAAGTGACAACGTCAGTCAAGGGTGCGAGCTCCATGATGGCGGTAACTGAGTTTGTGAGCACGAGTGACGCCGGAGGTTGAGGTACGAACGTGAGGGAGGGCAGAGGCCGAGGATGTGAGCAGCAGTGAGAGCATGAGCCTAGGGCACAAGCACAAGTGATGCCAGAGCTCGAAGTCTCAACCATGAGGGATGGCAGAGGCTGAGGGTGCCGGCATGAGGGATGACTGAGACCTAGAGCGCCAGCACGAGGGACAGCAACGGAGGAGGGCATGAGCGCCGGTAACAACATTGGCCAAGGGTGCGAGCACGAGGATGGCATCAGCCAAGGGTGAGAGTGTGAGTGAAGGCGGAGGACAAGGGTTGAGCTCAAGGGATGGTGGAGGCCGAGGGCGCAAGTGTGAATGCTAAGGCGGCCAAGGGTGTGAGCGTAGGTGCCGACCTCGGTCGAGGGAATGAGCGAGGGTAACAGTGAAGCCGGAGGGCGTGATTGCAGATGACTGTGAAGCAGAGGGCATGCGTGATGCTGGCCACTGAGGGAACGAGCTCGAGGGATGGCATCGGCCAAGGGTGTGCGAGGAAAGGTTGGTGATGGCTGAGGGCGCCAGTGCGAGTGATCCCAGATGCTACAGGTGCAAACTCTACAGACAGCAAAGACTGAGAGTGCATGCACGAATGATGGTGGAGGCAGAGGGCACGTCGCACATGAACAGGCAGGCAGAGGCTGCCAAAGTGGGCGATGGCTGAGGCTGAGGGCACGATTGTGGGTGATGGTGGAGGCCAAGTGGGTGACCAGGCTGATCTTCAGTGTTCCTGACCTTGTGTAAGCGTCTGGGGTTACCTCCTGTGTGACCATCCTCATGACTGGCTTTGTTGGTGACTTGGCTTATTGACCAACCCAATTTATACAGTGAATGGGATCCACAGAATTGGATTCCCATGGAGGGATCAGATTTCTCATAAGAGGAAAAGGAAATCGAGG
>NW_006952766.1:0-416 GCF_000164805.1 Carlito syrichta | reverse complement strand
GGGTGTCTAGGCCTATCCAGAGAGTCTGGGCCTGTCCGGGGTGCCTGAGCTTGTCCAAGACGTCTGGGCCTGTTCGGGGTATCTGAACTTGTCCATGGTGTCTGACTCTCTCCTGAATGTCTGGGCCTGTTCAAGTTGTCTAACTGAGTCTGTCAGGGGTGTCTGAGCCTGTCCAGGGTGTCTGGGCCTTTCCGGGGTGTATGAACCTGTCTGGAATGTCTAGGCATAGCCTGGGTGTCTGTGCCTGTCCTGGCTGATTGTCTGTGTCTGTCTGAGGTATCCAGGTTTGTCTGGGATGTTCAAGTCTAAATAGGGTGTCTAGGTCTGTCTGAGGTGTCAATCTGTCTGAGATGTCTGACCTGTCCAGGGTGTCTGGCCCTCTCCTGGGTGTAATGAATGGAATGAATGCTAAATAT
>NW_006952765.1:0-4278 GCF_000164805.1 Carlito syrichta | reverse complement strand
GCCTGTTCTTGTACCAATAACAGTCTGTTTTGATTATTGTAGTCTTTAGTAAAGTTTGAAGTTGGAAAGTGTTATACTCCTGCTTTGTTTCTTTTGCTAAGGTTTATTTGGCTATTCATGTTTCATTTATATTTCCATATGTATTTCTGTATTGTCATTTCCAGGTCTCCAAAGAATGATGTTATTAATTTTAATGGGTATTGCACTGAATCTATAGATTGCCTCTGGTAGGATGGCTATCTTAACAATGTTGATTCTTCTTATCCATGAGTATGGAATATTTTTTCATTTATTTGTGTCTTCTTGGACTTCTTTGAGCAGTTTTTGTAGGTTTTATTATAAAGGTATTTCACGGTTGGTCATGGTGGCTTATGCCTATAATGCCAGCACTTTGGGGGGTTGAGGTGACAGAATTGCCTGAGCCCACAGGTTCAAGGCCAGCCTGGGCAACTTCACAACACCTCATCTCTACAATAAATAAAAAATTAGCTAGGTGTGGTGGCACATGCCTGTAGTTTCAACTACTTGGAAGACTGAGGTGGAAGGATTACTGAGCCCAGCAAGTCAAGGCTGCAGTGACTGTGAGCATGCTACTGCACTCTAGCCTGGGTAGCAGACTGAGACCTAAATTCAATCAATCAGTCAATCAATCAGTTTCACTTCTCTGGTTAGAAAGATGCTGAGGTATTTCATTTTTTTTGTGGCTATTGTGAATGGGATTGTGCTTTTTATTTGGTTCCCTGCCTGCTTGTTGTTGGTGCATAAGAATGCAACTTTCTTCTTGCACATTTATTTTGTACTCCCGGGCTTTGCCAAAGTTCTTTATTAGTGCAAGTAGAATTTTCACAGATTTTCTTGGGTTTTTGAGGTCCAGGATCATATCATTAGCAAAGAGGGATAATTTAACTTCCTATTTCCTATTTGGATACCCTGATATCCTTCTTCTTGTCTAATTGGTCTAGCTAGGTCTTCCAGCACAATGTTGAACAAGAGAGGTGAGAGTGGGCAGCCTTTCCTTATTCCGGTTTTCAGGGGAAATGTTTCCTGTTTCTGTTCGTTTAGCAATATGCAGGCTGTGGGTTTATTGTAGATGGCACTTACTATTTTGAGTTATGTTTCTTCTGTGCCTGTGTGTTTGAGGATTTTTATCAAGAAGTGATGCTGGATTTTATCAAAAGCCTTTTCTGCATCTAATGATATAATCATGTGGTTCTTGTTTTTATATTTGTTGGTGTATTTAATTACATTTATGGTCTTGGAGATGTTGAACCAACCCTGCATCCTGGGATGCAGCCTACTTGGTCATGGTGGATGATTTTTGAGATGTGTTGTTGGATCTAATTTGCTAGAATCTAGTGGAGAATTTTTGCATCTATGTTCATTAGGTATATTGGCCTGTAGTTCTCTTTTTTTGTTGATTCATTACCTGGTTTGGGTATCGGTGTGATATTAGCTTCATAAAATGGTTTGGGGAGAATTCCCTCTTTCTCAATTGCCTGGAATACTTTCAGTAGGATTGGTATCACCTCCTCCTTGTATATTCTGTAGAATTCTGCTGGAAAACTTTCTGGCCCAGGGGTGTGTGTGTGTGTGTGTGTGTGTGTGTGTGTGTGTGTGTGTAGGTAGTTTATTTTTTGTGACAGAGTCAATTTCTTGGGTTGTTATTGGTCTATTTAGTGTCTCAGTGTCTTCTTTTTCCAACCTTGGGAGGTTGTAGGATGTGTGATCACCCATTCTAAGTAGCCATCTAGTCACTGTAATACTTGGTCCTGTTTTAATTCTCTTCATTGTGCTTACCAGGGTATGATATAGTTTGGGTTGTTTATTGTCTTTCATTCCTTACTATAATATAATCTCCAAGAATACAAGATCTTTTTCTGACTTGCTCATAATTCTTTCCCAGTGCTTAGAATGTCTTGTGATCCCAGATGCAGTCAGTAAAGATTATAGGATGTTCAAATTTGTTTGACATAAATTTTGTGTCACTGTTCCCAAAATGAATGACATGAATGGGTTAGGCAATGATGGTGACAGCAGAGATGAATCAATGATTGTTTTGTTTTGGAGACCTAGTCTTCTCTAAAAGGCAGTTAGAGCAGGAAGCAGAAAACTTGAAGGTTAGAGACCTTCACTAATTGAGTAAATATGTATGAATATTATACTAATGGATCAATATCAGGTATGGGTCTACCACAATGAAAAAGAAGAACCCAATTGCTTTTGTTTTTAGACTTTCATAAATGAAGGCTTAGAGCTCTCAGAAAAAATAATTTTAAAGATGAGCAAGATTCTGAAGGGTAGTCTAGGTGAACATCAAGCTTCAAGATGCCCAAACAGCCTATTTGAAACATTACTAGAGAAGGGGGTGCTCTGAAAGCTGAAATGGATTGTGTGCAAAAGAGAAATTGTTTCTATTGTTACAATTTACTGTGAATCATTGGGCATATAAAATGACAAATACAATTTGAAAAGTAAATTCTTAGGTAGTAAAAGATGTGGGGTGAGCTGGTTCAAATAAAGGAAAGTGCATTAAAGGTCCTGGGATTGTTTAATTGGTACATAAGGAATACACACAAATTATGTTCTTTTTCACTTGGTTTTCAGATTACCTGATGATGAAGATGTCCCTTAAGAAGAACTCTACTGTAAAAACAGTAACATGAAGATGAAGCTGTGGTTTGGAGCTCCACCTGTAGTCTGATTGAAGACGGATCTGATTTTGCCAAGAAAAATGACCACTTTGAAAGGAGTTTTTTATGCATGCTTGGAAACAAAGGTCTTTAAAGTAAATGTGTTGTTAAAATTTATGCTTAAATGTATTCATGAGGAATCCATCTTATGTTAAATATATTGCTGTTTTGTTACCTGTCAGATAGCTGTGGGTTATGTAACTTATTTTCTAATAATTTAAAACCGTTTTTGGAGTTATGAGTGACATTCTCAGCATTGTCAATTTCAACAAAAGTTAAACAACATAAGAAACCTTAGGGATTTCTAAGTGGACCATTTGGATCCTATCATTGTATATTTATTTTCTCTATTTTTGTTTTCAAAAATATTTGCTTATTGACCAGACACTCCAACTTTTAATGAATTTTGGGAATTGCATATCACTATATTTATACTCTTTGAAAAAGAGTCATTTAGTCAGCCACTTGACAAATAGTGATTACCTGCTACTCCAATTCAGGCATTGGACACATATCAGTGAACAAAGTAGAAAAAATTTTCCAGGATCTTACCATTTAGTGATGAATGAGAATTGGTATATTCAATTTAGCATTTACCATGATCAACAGTTATCATGATAAATAAGTAAGATACACGGCATTTTAGAAGGTTTAGAGTAATCAGGGAGAAATAGGCCCTGGTAAAGGGAGTCAGATTGAGGGGCGCCAGAATGAAGCACAGCGAGGCAATTGCAATTTCAAATAGTGTGATCAGGGAAACCTCACCAATAAGATAAGATCTGGAAAAAGACTTGAAGGAGGTGAGAAAAGCATTCCAGGCAGAGAATAGCAAATGCAAAGACCCTGAGTCAGTAGTCGCCTGTATTCAAGGGAAAGCAAGGGGGCTCGTTTTTACAATTGTTTGAATAGAGCCAGTATGGCTGCCTTGTTAAGAAATTTTGAGGGCAAAACTGGGATCAGGAAAACCTGTTAGGACAGCAGTTCAAAATGTGTGCCAATGTTATCCCATGACACCACAGCAGATTCTACTGGGTGGAGTAGGGTATTTTAAATTTGTGAAGGATTCGTATTAATGCTTGACATCTGTATGTGAGCATTTACCCAGTATGTGAGCATTTACCCAGTAGGTAGTTCACAGTTTTAACATCGGATCAAGCTATGTTCTTTTCATTGATGCCGTATCTCTGAAGCTGGGGTTTTTACAGAGCAATTTCTAAAAAGTACCCTATGAAAATCGGTATGGTACACAGAGTGAGGCAAATTTGATTCCAAGATTTGAAACATACACTGCCCAACAGGCACACATACCCTGTTAGCATGTATTAAGACTGAAGTCAGATTTTTTTTAGCTTATATATATATATTATTTACTAATGGTTACTTTTTTGTTTTAGTTCTCAGTGGCTGTTCTAACAAGTCACCACAAACTTGGTGGCTTATAAAAACAAAGATGTAGCCGGGCTCAGTGGCTCAGCCTGTAATCCTGTGCTTTTGGAGGCTGAGGTGAGTGAATTGCCTGAGCCCGGGGCTTTGAGACCCGCCTGGGCAGTGAGTCCTCATCTCTACAATAAATCAAAAAATCAGCAGG
>NW_006952764.1:0-792 GCF_000164805.1 Carlito syrichta | reverse complement strand
AAACCCCAAAAACCTACAGGCAGTCTTACTAAGGGAGAAAAATGAATCAGGGATTTGAAGCACGAATCTGGGGGATGGGAGCGTCATATACAGGAAAATTCAAACCACATGCTAAGGATGAACAAGGAATATGGGTCACACATTTCCTCAATCCTTAAAACCTACACCGCATCTTTCTAAGGGCTATACAAGAATCAGTGTTTTGAAGGAGGAATCTCGGTAATGGGAGTCATCATATACAGAAAACTACACAGCATCTTCCTAAGAGAGGATAAGGAATCTGGTTTTCACAAGCCCTCAATGCCAAAAATCTACTGGGAGTCTTGCTTACGGTTAAACAAGAATCAGGATTTTGAAGCAGGAATTTGGGGAATGGGAATCCTCATATACAGGAAACTACACGGGCTCTTGCTAAGGAAGAATAATGAATCTGGGGTACACGAGTCCTCAGTTCCAAAAATGTTCTGGGTGTCTTGGTACGACCTACAAGAATCAGGCTTCGACGTCCTCATATTTGTCAGAGCTGTTTCCTATGTGCATGTTAGGTATCAGTCATTCCAGAAGTCCCGCAACATTTTGGTCCTCTCAATAGTTCAAACGAAAATATGGCACTAGAAGTTCATTTAGATTCTGGATCCTCTAACGCCAAATTCCAGGACACAAGTAATCATCTCAGGATTTTTAATGTAAGCCCTGAGTTCAGGGTTACCTCATACTCCAGAAACGTCTGGTAGTTCAGCTATTCGGAATTAGGACCTTGGGTTTAGATGTTGCACCATGTTTAGAAGGTAG
>NW_006952763.1:0-893 GCF_000164805.1 Carlito syrichta | reverse complement strand
GACTAGCTCTGATATCCCAGATAGAACCAGTCAGACAACTAGAACAGGCGTAGACACTCAGGAGAGCGTCAGACACCCTGACAGAACCAGGCACCCTGGACAGGCCCAGACATCTTAAATAAGCCTAGACAACTCAGAGAGGTCCAGAAACCCAGGACAGGCCCAAACACCCCAGACAGACCTAGATACCTGGGCAAGTCCAGATACTCTGGACAGAGCCAGAAATCCTGGACAGACTCAGAAACATATTCGACAGGCCCAGACAGAAACCCTGGACAGGCCCAGACAATCCAGACAGGCCCAGACACCCCAGGTAGGCCTAGACATCTAGGACAAGCTCAGACACCCTGAACAGGCCCAGACTCTCTGGATAGGCCCAGACATCTCAGACTAACTTGGACAGACTCAGACACCCAGGAGAGGGCCAGACACACCACACAGGTCCAGAAATCTCAGATAGACCCAGACACCTCAGACAGACCCAGACACCCTGATCAGATTTGGACACCCCAGACAAACCTGGACATCTCAGAGACAGTCAGCCAGGACAGGTACAGACACCCGGGCTATGCCTAGACATGCCAGACAGGTCCATATATCCCAGAAAGGCCCAGAAACTCTGGACAGGTTCAGACACCCCAGACATACCCAGTCAGACAATTTGAACAGACCCAGACATTCAGGAGAGGGCCAGACACCCTGGACAGGCCCAGATATCTAGGACAAGCTCAGACACCGTGGACAGGCCCAAACTCTCTGGATAGGCCTAGACACCTCAGACAGACCCATTCAGACAGCTTGTACAGACTCAGACACTCAGGAGAGGGTCAGACACACTGGACAGGTCCAGAAATCTCAGACAGACCCAGACACCCTGCTCAGACTTGGACATC
>NW_006952762.1:5754-8985 GCF_000164805.1 Carlito syrichta | reverse complement strand
TTTCCATATTTTCCTCTTTCTTATATATGCTCTGTCTACAAACGTCCTTACATTTTTTTTTCTTCTGAACAATTCTTTTCTCACACCAGGACACCTCCAAGTTTCAATCTGTCTTGTCTTTTTGCTACCAACCCTTCTAAAAGAGCTGCTATGGTTTTGCCCCACAATCCCTTGTTCTTTTACTTCTTGCAGAGTAACTTTTACTACAAATACTTGGCAATAACCAATCTGTAAGCCTTTTCTCAGTCTTCATATTTGCTAGCTTCTCTTTAATATCTGATCCTGGTAACCATCTCTTGTTTCTTGAAACTCACTTCACCCTTGACTCTGCATCATAGTCTTAATTCTGACCATTCTACTGACAGTTTCTACAAAAAGAATAAAAGCTATCACTTATTTTAGGTTTCTGCTTTAGTTCATATATTTGTAAATGCACTCTAACGATTGTCTTCCCCATTTAGTACCCAATATTAACCATTCTTCATGGGAAAATTATTGTTCTCTTTTTACTGGAGCTGCTGCTACATGAAGAAATCCAATTTCTTTATTATAATCCCAGGACCTATTTTCTTAATCTCTTGACTCATCTACCAACTTATTCTTTACCTTTAGTTAAATATTTTGGATAGGACCAAAAACACATCTTATTGTTTTCTGTGATCTTTGTTCTCAAAATTAGTATGTTCTTCTGACTTTTTTCTTCATAGCACAATAACTTCTTTAAGAAAATCACAACTCGAAACTGAAGAGCAAGACTTGATTGATGTTTATGTCTTTTTATTCTCCTTTGATGACTTCTTTTAACCTTTATCCTTTTCCATTATTACTACCACTCTCTGAGATTTAGTGCTCATTTTTCTTTACCTGGACTGTGACAAACTTTCTACACCTTATGTGATGGTTCTGATTTTAAAAAATTACAATAAATGTTCTGTTTCTATTCCACCGTTCTTCAATTTGTGCATTTTTAAAAATTTTATTTGTTCAATACAAAGAAGAAATATTTATAAGACTATAGGACTTTTAAAATTCTTTAATTCAGTTATATTGTTTATGCTTCCTAAAGCATCCATGCTATTTGATTCCAAAATGCATCGTGCCTTCTGGGTGACTCTTCATGAAAAATTAAGGAAGCTTCATTTGTGTTTTCTTCCTTGTAATGTAACAGTGTAGTTGTTTTTTTAAAGATATTTTCCTTTTATTTATGAAAAACTCTGTAGTATAACTCTTAGTTTAAATAAAAATAATAAACATATACAGGAAAGAATGAATAACATTATTATATTTATTATCTTTCTCCAAGGATAAAAATGTGAATAATTAAAGATGAATCTCTGTTAGTAACACAACAATAGGTCTTGTTCAGCTTGTGGATAAAGGGAGCCCACATACTCTTACCATATGATAGCTTTAAAAAGAGTGTGAATTGCTTTTTGTCAAGGGCTACCAGATATCTTCCTTTAAAACCTATATCCTGAGTTTCAAGCTTTGGTGTTGGCCTGGATCTGTCTCTTTTGCAGTGGCACAATCACAGCTCTCTGCAGTCTCAATCTCCTGGGCTCAGGTGAGACTTCTGCCTGAACCTTCAGAATAGCTGGGCCTAAAGCCACGTGCTACCACACCTAGCTAATTTTTTTTTATTTTTGTAGAGACAATATCTCACTATTGTCTAGGCTAGTCTTGAACTCCTAGGCTCCAGTGATTGTCCTGCTTCAGTTTCCCAAAGTGCTGGAATTATAGGCTTGAGCCACTGTGTCCAATCCTGACTTCTTTCTTATTTAAAGGAAGTGTACTAGCAAGAATATTGGAAGCCAAACATTTTTGTTTTTAGCTGCACAACTCCTGGAATTATGCAGTGGGGCTCTGACTTTCTGCTTTTATTTTGTGTCAAGGATTGACTTAAAAAGTTTTCTGGGCTAATAAATTAAATTACTCTTTAAGGCCCAAGGCTGAATTACAGAATTATACCTGATACAAGGAATAAATAAATTATTAAGAGGATATTAAAGTAATAAATCTTCCTTTATATGTAACACATGAAATGCTATTTTATTGCTGAGACAGAAATACTAATGCCAAGTTTTCTTGAAGATGTGCACCTGACACAGAACTCCCCACATAATGCTAAAAACATAACAGTTAATAATCATTGACTTAATACTGCATATTTAGGTGAAATATTCCTTATGATGTCACGTTTTGTTATGCACTATTTTTTATCAGGCACTTAACTTCAATGAGCATAAGAAATATAATTGCATGTACACAAGGGCTTTAAAGGCTGTTCTTTAAAGTGAGTGCTCCACTTCATAAAATCTGCAACATCATAAAATAGTTCTCTTTATGAAGCTTGGCTTGATGCTGGAGAAGAAAAAGAATCACAAGTCTATGAGATGCCTGAGCAAGAAATTGGCCTTGTGGATTATGGTAAATCTAGCCCTTTGCCTAGAACATAGTAGGTATAACTAGAAATTTTTTGAGTAAATAAAACTAGGAAAGTAATTTCACAATCAACTTTTAAATATCAAAACTTAGATATACTAGATATTACTGTGATGTCTCCTACACTCATTTGCATATCTAAGCTCAGATTAAACTTTCATTAGAAGGCCCTGCTTTGTGTTTCTCTGATAAAGTTGCATAATTGATTCCTTGGATTTCTATTTTTTCCACCGAACTCACAAGAGGTTTGACTTGCTTGAGGCATAAAGAATGTTCTTTGACATTACTTTTTTAACTGATCAGTTTATTTTATCAATGAGCAAACTGATGCCACAAATTCTGAAGTGGAAACATTTGACCCAAGGCCCAGATAGGCGTATAAAGTCTCTAAAGACAGAAAAGCTGATACTGTCCCTTATCCAAATCTTAAATCAAGATAAACTACTCTTTAAAACAAATGCAATGCAATCGGTTTCATATTTCTGATTTTTCTCATAATGGATACCTAAGTGATACCAAGCATGAAATTTTTCTTTGTGTGCAGACAAGATTGACTCTATTTTAGATGCTAATCTGACATGTGACTCCTGACTACCCACTAGCCCAAGAGTCCCTCCAAGATGTCTAGTTAATGTATTACTCTTTATGTAAAAATACCTACTTACTGTAGTTTTGCTTTTCCTCCCAAACAACTCTAAATGCCATTGCATACAACACAGGTTGTGATGCCAATAGCATTTTCTCAGCCACCTATATATTTTTTTTCCAGAGCACGTATACTTTTCTTCA
>NW_006952762.1:2313-5734 GCF_000164805.1 Carlito syrichta | reverse complement strand
AGTCTCCAAAGGAGTGATTATAACCACTTAGAGTGAAGAAGAAGAAGAAGAAGGAGGAAGGGGGGGGGAGGAGGAGGGGGGGAGGAAGAGGAGGAGGAGGAGGAGGAGGAGGAGGAAGAGGAGGAGGAAGAGGAAGAAGAAGAAGAAGAAGAAGAAGAAGAAGAAGAAGAAGAAGAAGAAGAAGAAGAAGATAAACTACTCTTTAAAACAAATGCAATGCAGTCGGTTTCATATTTCTGATTTTTCTCATAATGGATACCTAAGTGATACCAAGCATGAAATTTTTCTTTGTGTGCAGACAAGATTGACTCTATTTTAGATGCTAATCTGACATGTGACTCCTGACTACCCACTAGCCCAAGAGTCCCTCCAAGATGTCTAGTTAATGTATTACTCTTTATGTAAAAATACCTACTTACTGCAGTTTTGCTTTTCCTCCCAAACAACTCTAAATGCCATTGCATACAACACAGGTTGTGATGCCAATAGCATTTTCTCAGCCACCTATATATTTTTTTCCAGAGCACACATACTTTTCTTCAAGATATAAACCTTTGGTCTGGGGCATTGCGGTGTGGAGTGCTACTTGTCTTGCTGTTATGCAAGACCTTGCTACTGTCTGTAAATTCCTTAATAAATCACCCTTTATGGACAAACTAGATTTGGCTGTCTTGGACTTTTGTTTCTTGGCTCTTTCTGCCTTTGAGGGTTGCTTTGCAGCTACAACCTTTTCATGGAACACCTTATTCTTATGTCTACATCTTTTGCAGCTGTATCTATGTGCCTGTCTCTCAATCTCTGGCTCTATCTTTATCATCTCTATCTCTATCATTATCTCAATCTCTGTCATCTCTAGCTCTACCTTTATCTCTTCCTCTATCTATCTCTGTTGCTCTGACTCTACCCTCAGTATATGGTTAATAGTATAATCCAGCACTACTGTAACCTCAAACACAACAGGATATAACTGATTCTGGTTTAGATATGTACACTGAGTTCTTCCAAGAAAAGAATTTTGGTAGTAACTAAAAGAAAAGGAAGTGAGTCTTTCATTTTTTAGTGAAAAGGTAAATAATCTATTAATTAAAAAAAGAAAATTAAATATGAAGGCAATCTTTGGGGGCTTATAAACAGTAAATATTGATTATTAAAATTTCAAATCTTGTATTGACAGGAGATTTTTCTGCTTTGAAGAAAAATGTATTCCTACTCACTTGAGAATCTATACAGATTCAGAAGCTGTTAATTACAAATATTTGTAATTCTCTATATTTATTTACAATGTGGAGATGTAAGGTACTATAAATATATTAGGATAGTCAAAAGGAGGTATACGAAACCAATTATAATAATTGCTAAAGATCTGTGTTAAATAAAATCTAGAGTGAAAAATAGAAAGGCTGAAAAATAAGTTTAAGTTCAAACTATCTTGAGAAGAAATTAATTTTTGTTTCTTTTTTGATTAAATAGATCAACTAAAGGCAAGACAAATATTAATTTGAAAAGCACATTTACATTTATTCTCATACCAGGTAAGAATCTCATATTCTAAAACAGTAGACTTATGAAGTCTCAGTACCTTTCAACTATAATCTCTATACATTTTAATTTATGAATTGTATTTTCTTTATTATTTTTTAGTTTCTCTCCTTATATTAGTTCTTCCTTTAAAGCAGTAGACACTAAGTTTTAGTTAGAAATTATATTTGTTTTCATCATTTAAAAAGCAAAAGAACAACATTAAATTGTCAATATTTTTATATGTGATAAAAGTTTTTAAATGTAAATTTCTGAAGAAGGTATTTAATTTCAACTACAAAGCATCATAAAATACATGTTTGCATTTATTCTAGTTGGTTTATTTTTTAAAATTTGAATCATATGTATACACACACATATATATACTTATATATACACACACACATATATATGTGTAAATATATATAATAAGGTCATGAAACATTTTTAAGGCTCTTCAGGCTAGTCTCAAAATACTACCTGGATTGAATTCCATTGTAGAATATCCAAAAACCATTCATCAGACTATTTTCTCCACTTTGAGATTATCACAGAATGAGATCTAAAGCCTTTCTGTATGAGAGTTTCATTTCAAGAAATTTTAGAAGGAATCTCTAAAGTCTGGACAACATTTTGGTCAAGCAAAAAACTCTAGATATCACTGAATATGTACCAAATAATCAATAGTTCCCAAATTACAATCTAAAGACCAGTTGCTTTCAATTGCCTGAGAAACTTTAAAAACATTAGCTTGTGGCCCCAGCCCTGGACATTCTATGAGTAAGACAAGAGTGACTCACGATCTGTCTTTTTAAATGTATACAGAAAGATTCTTGCACACTGTCAAAGTTGGAAATCTATGTCACATTTTCCAATTTCACAAGAATCAGTTGCAATAAATTTAGAGATGTTAAAAAAACTGCTGTTTACTATTTATTCCCTTCCCCTGTCATTCTTCTTAGAAATACTTGCCACTGTCATCCCCCATTGCACAACAGAAGCTGAAGCTTGACCTCTAGCTGAGCTTGATGAAAATGAATCAACGTGGTGTACGCAAAAAGAAAAAAAAATCTGATTTGCAGGAATCAATTCTTCAGAGAGACTTAATACTGTGTAGTTGCAAGGAAGGAGACACCTTACCCTCTTGGTTCTATTTGTACAATTTATCTTGCTTTGAAAGTTTTTCCTAGCTGGGCTCGGTGGCTCAGCCTGTAATCCCGCACCTTTGGGAGGCTGAGGTGAGTGGATTGCCTGAGCGTGTGGGTTCAAGACCTGCCTGGGCAGCCAGACCTCATCTCTACAATCAATCAAAAAATCAGCCTGGCGTGGTAGCGCATGCTTGTAATTCCGGCTACTTGGAAGGCGAGGTGGAAGGATCGCCGGAGCCCAGCAGGTCGAGGCTGCGGTGGCTGGGAGTGGCCACTGCACTCCAGTCTGGGCGACAGAGTAAGACTCCAACTCAAAAAAAAAAAAAGTTGTTCCTGACTAGTCTAAGTTAATAAAAAGAGCATTTCATTAGAAGGAGGCTGGCATGGACCAGCATGCCTGACACAATTAGAGCTCTCTCAGAGATGAGAGTCCTGGGGAGGAGGACTTGCAGTCGACTGAAATCTTCAGGGGAGGGAAGAGCAGAAAAGGAAAAGAAGCGGGAATCTGCAGATGTTGCCATCATGAAGTTAGGCTTGACCGGGTTTGGGACATGCAACCCAAAACATGACACTTTGGTACTTGAGAAAACAGCTCTTCCTCCCTGAAGCAGGCAGTAAAACCTAAGAAGGGCCCTCTCTGAACATCTGTCTTCCTTTTTTCCTGAAGATTTTCATTTGGTAGGTGCCTTGCCCTATACATGAAGGGAAAGCATGTCACAGCGAGACATCAAGAAGAAACTACGGGCCGTGCACGG
>NW_006952762.1:0-775 GCF_000164805.1 Carlito syrichta | reverse complement strand
AAACCGAAAAATTGTACATCGATGGTGAGTTAGAGACCGTCTATACTGGGCAAAATAATTAAATGAGGACTCAAACTAAGACAAAGGCATGAGTGAAAAGAATGGAAAAGACTTAAAAGCCATTGCAAAGGTAAAGAAAAGAACGGCATATTTTGTCAATTTCTTACTTTATCTTGCTTTAGCAAACAAAGTCCCCCTCACCTTTGTTTTTTTTAACAGCTGTATTGAAATAGACTTTAAGTACAGTAAAGCACACCAAATTAGAGAGTGTGCATCAGATATTTTGGGAATAAATACAGACTTGTGCAATCATCACTATAATGTAATTTAAAGAAAATTTTCATTATCACTCAAAGAAATCTTATACTCAACAGTGTTCACACCCTATCCCTTCTCCCCTTCTCTGAGTCATAAACGACTCACCTTCTCATGATCTTTTTGCCTGTAGTTTCTATTGCACTGTAAGCTAAGAAGGGAGGACTCCATTTTTAAATATGTAATAATTAAAGATAAGCATTCTTTGTGTAAAACATTATTTTTGTGCTCACTTCCTTTCTCTCAACTTCCATCCTCGATGCATGCACACATTTGCACACACACGCACACACACGTACAAGTATTTTCAGGGCATATCATCCCTCTCTTCTGCTTCTCTTGATTTTGGATAGACCAGAAAGCCTCTGATGCTTCCAAAAAGCCCTGCTATAGGAATGAAATGATGCCAGAATTTTTTTTTTTTTTTGAGTCGGGGATGCCAGAATCTTAAAGTTCTCAT
>NW_006952761.1:0-761 GCF_000164805.1 Carlito syrichta | reverse complement strand
CCCAGGTGAGGGGATGTATCCCTGACCTTTCTTGGCATAAAGTCCTTGTTGCTGAGTCAGAGATCTGACCTGCTTGGGGCACATTTCTCACCTCAGAGAGGAGAGTGGGCAGGAACGTGGTCAGGGATTCTCTGGAACTCCCGCACAAAAGCGGTGGCAGTCATTGCGGGGGTGGGGCTGTAAGGTACTGATCTTGGAAGACCCTCGTATGTGGTGGGGGTGAAGGGGGAATGAAATGAGGGCACAAGGTTTTCAGGCAAAAGGATGTCTTTGTTGACTTAGATTTTCTTTCTTTCTTTCTTTCTTTCTTTCTTTCTTTCTTTCTTTCTTTCTTTCTTTCTTTCTTTCTTTCTTTCTTTCTTTCTTTTCTTTCCATTCCTTACTAGGTTGTCAAGGCTGCTCTCAAACTTCCCAACTTGGGCCATCCTCTCAGCCCAGACCTACCAAACTGCTGAAAACACAGCCTTTCCATTTGGTTGACATTCTGGTCTTCCTCTCTGGTCTTGAACTCTGGGCCAGAGGTGGTCATCCTAGAGAGGCCTGCCCTCATCCAAGCTTGTCTGGGTTTTGATTCGGGTCATGGTGGGGGCTTGCTATGGTGTTGAACCTCCCAGGCTATGGCCATCTTTCCATCTCGGTCTCCCCGAGTGTCAAGGAGACAGGCATGAGTCACCAGGCCGTCCCTGCTCCCCCGATGGTTTGAGAATCAAGCCCTCCATTTCCCTGAGATGGCCCTTGGTAGGGGAGAGTGGGTCCAACCT
>NW_006952760.1:0-700 GCF_000164805.1 Carlito syrichta | reverse complement strand
AAAACACAAAGTCTGACTTCTTTGGACAGAAAACAATTTCTGATTTGTCAGATTGATTTTAAAGTGTCTCCATTTATAATATATGGTGGCCATTTTTTATACACTGAGTTAACTAATGATGCAAAATTTTGAGGGAACTATATTTAAGGTATTTGTAAAATTAGAAACTATATTTTAAGGTATTTGTAAAATGGCAGAGATCACATCCTTTGCAGCTATTCTTATTTAAATTTTTTTAAAGATATGAATTTAAAAATGTAGGCAAAAGTACAGTTTTCAAAACCCCTTGATTTATATGATCAAGCATTTTAAGGCTTTTGGTCTAGATCAGCATTGTCCGATAGAAATAGAGTATGAAGCACATATCTACCTTTAAAATTTCCAGTAGCCACAATTTAGAGAGATAAAATTATTATTAATTTAATCTTAGATATTACAATTTTAGCATATAATTGGCACAAAATTAATGTAATAATATACCTTCTATTTTTTCATTCTTAATCTTTGAAATCTAGAATGCATTTAACTTTCCCAGTACATGTCAATTCAGATGAGCCTTATTTCCAGTGCTCAATAGCCATAGTAGATTGATAGTGCCTACTGAACATTTCCATCATGATAGAGAGTTCTGTTGGACTGCTGTTATTTGGGGAATGGAAGGCAATGGCAGTGAGTATTGAAAATAACTGCTCCATTGTAA
>NW_006952758.1:0-709 GCF_000164805.1 Carlito syrichta | reverse complement strand
TCATCAGAATCGTACACAGAATCAAGCTGCATGTGGTGTATTCACAAGATGACTGCTTAGATCAGGAAAAATGGATTCAGAGGAATGAATGTACCGAGCAAAGGATTGTCCCTTGCTATCTTGGCAGAAGGTCTTGTTACCGAGTCAGAGGTCGGCTGCCTGGGTCACATTACTAATCTTGGAGAGGAGAGCTGGCAGGAACCCTGCCAGGGAACCTGGAAAGTCCTGCACCAAAGTGAGGGCAGCCACTGGGGGGTGGGTTATGACTGGAAGGTGCTGAGCTTGGGGGACCCTCACATGTGGGGGAGAGGGGGAGAAGGACTGAGGGCAGAAGGTTTGTAGGAAAATTGATTTCTTCCTTCCTTCCTTCCTTCCTTCCTTCCTTCCTTCCTTCCTTCCTTCCTTTCTTTTTTCTTTCTTTCTTTCTTTCTTTCTTTCTTTCTTTCTTTCTTTCTTTCTTTCTTTCTTTCTTTCTTTCATCTTTTATTTCTCCACTAGGTTGCTCAAGCTGCCCTCAAACCACACAACTAGGGCCATCCTCTCAGCCTGGGACTCCCAAACTGCTGTGATCACAGGTTTTACATTTGGTCGACATCCTGGTGTTCCTGCCAGGTCTTGAACTCTGTGCTGGAGGTGATCTTCCTGCCGAGACCTGCCCTCACCCAAGGTTTTCTGGGTTTAGCTTGGGGTCAAGGTGGGGGCTTGCTAG
>NW_006952757.1:0-785 GCF_000164805.1 Carlito syrichta | reverse complement strand
AGCTCACTCCAGCTTGGAACTCTCAGCTCAAAGGGATATTCCCATGCCAGCGTCCCAAAGTGCTGGAATTACAGGTGTGAGTCACGGTGCAAGACAATAGAAGAAAATTTTATTTTCATACATATGCACAGAAACTCACAAAAAATAGTACACTACAAAAGACCAGATGATCCTTATGTAGCACGATGTGGTAAAAAAAAAATAAATAAGGGTTTGTTGTTTTGTTGAGTGTGGGGAAGGAAACAACTCATGGGAGGGTGAGAAGAAGAAATGTGTGAGGAAGGAAGTTTGCCTTGTTGTGCAGCTAAGAGTCTCCTGGGTGATAACTGTGTCAGAGCAGCTGATTTCCTGATATAGATACCTTTACTAATGAGTTTTTCCTTTAAAGTAGTTTTTCAGAGGTGCACCCGAGTCTGCAATTTCTCAAAATATCTAGCTCCCTGGCCAGGTCATCTGAAATGCTTTTTAAACTGCTCATCACATGAAGAAGTTCTGCCCTGCAGTACACTGGGGCATTCCCCTGAGTCTTGGCTCAGCTTCTGGAAAGAGGTTGTTTAGATCCTGGAGTCTGTCACATGTGGAATGGGAAATAACCAAGGCCCTTATCTCTTGCATGCAGACAATAATACCAACTAGATAAGAGGTGACATGCTAAGTCTTGTATCTCCTAATTGGTGAAACAATACATCTTGGACAAGAAGAGAAGAATGCAGTCATTTCCAACCTTAAACGTTTTCACTTCTCTGTCATAAAAAATCAAGGTGCTGAAAACTGGATAGTGGTGT
>NW_006952756.1:0-795 GCF_000164805.1 Carlito syrichta | reverse complement strand
CTAACTTATGATTATTTCAATCAGTAAGCCTGTAACACCAGGACTAACTGAGATACCCCAATGTAAACAGTTTTTTATGTATGTATGTGCAGGACCAGTTTGGTTTTCTTCTGACAAACTGCTTTTCCATGTACTTGGGCACAAATATGCATAAGCCTAAGAGGTCATTTTCATACATTGTTCTTAGGCTATAAGCTACCTACTTCCTGCAGCCTGCACCAGTATTTAATGTATTGCCTACTATTGAAGCATATTAGAACTAGGAGTTCCATAGACACTTCTGTTCTAAGAATTTATTATTATTATTATTATTGTTATCATCATTATTATTATTAGATAAAACAGGCTCAGATTTACCTATGTTTAATGTATCATTACCAGCTTATAGAACCTGACTTTCTTACCAGGACACTACTCTGGCCAAAGACTGGAAACTGGGAAAAATAGCACTTTCAGTATTGTCATTTTCTGGTTCATTAGACAGTTATAGCAGCTATTACCATTGTAACTGTTAGTGTTTCATTGTTTTTATGCAAGTGGCATGCCATTTCCATGATTTCACATTTAACACTGGCTAGTTAGTGACTCTAAAGGGTCTTTATTTACCCAAATGAAGAATGCATTTTAATCCTAGATCCCAATGATTGCCTGAGAGTTTGTTTTTCCAAAAGTGTTTTTTTTGAAAGAAATAAAAAAAATTCAATCTCTGAGCTTCAGATTATTCATACAAGAATAAAAGTTATACACACACACACACACACACACACACACACACACATATATATATATCTTCCT
>NW_006952755.1:0-928 GCF_000164805.1 Carlito syrichta | reverse complement strand
TAATAAGGCAAGTAGTATCATAAGACACGATAAGGCATGTAATATAAGACACGAATAAATAAAGTAGTATCAGATGACTTTAAGAAGGTAAGTAGTACCATAAGACACTAATATTGCAACTAGTATCATAAGACACAAATAAGGGAAGTAGTATCATAAGACACGAATAAGACAAATACTATCATAAGACACGAATAAAGCAAGTAGTATATTAAGACACGAATAAGGCAAGTAGAATCATAAGACACCAATACGTCAAGAAGTATCATAAGACATTATGAAGGCAAGTAGTAGCATAAGACACTAATAAGAGAAGTAGTATCATAAGACAGAAATACGGCTAGTAGTATCATAAGACACGAATAAGACCATTAGTATCATAAAACAAGAATAAGGCAAGTAGTACCATACGACATGAATAAGGTAAGTAGTATCATAAGAAACGAATAAGGCAAGTAGTATGAGACGACACGAATAAGGCATGTAGTATCATAAGACACGAAGAAGGTAAGTAGTATCATAAGACACTAATAAGGCAGTTAGTATCATAACACACTAATAAGGCAATAGTATCAAAAGACACTAATAAGGCAAGTAGTATAATAAGACACTAATTAGTTAAGTAGTATCATAAGACACGAGTAAGGCAAGTTGTATCATAAGACACTAATAAGGCAAGTAGTATCATGAGACAATAATAAGGCAAGTAGAGTCAGATGACACTAATGAGGCAAAAAGTATCGTGAGACACTAATAAGGCAAAAGTATCAGACGACACCTATAAGGCAAGTAGTATCATAAGACACTAATAAGGCAAGTAGTATCATATGACACTAATAAGACAAGTAGTATCAGACGACACTAATAAGACAAGTAGTATCATAAGACACTAATAAGTCAAGAAGTATCATAAGACAGTAATAAGTCG
>NW_006952754.1:0-815 GCF_000164805.1 Carlito syrichta | reverse complement strand
GTTCCTGTATATGAAGACTCCCATTACCGAAATTCCTGCTTCAAAACCTTGATTCATGTTTACCCTTAGAAAGACACCCTGTATGTTTTAAGGATCGAGGAAATGTGTGACCCAGATTCCATGTTCGACCTTAGCAAGGGGTTTTGAAGTTTCCTGTATATGAGGACTCCCATTACCCAGATTCGTGCTTCAAATCTCTGATACATTTTTTTCCCTTAGTAAGACTACCTGTAGGTTTTTGGGATTTGAGGACTTGTGTAAGCAAGATTCCTTATTCTTCCGTAGTAACAGGCCATGTAGTTTTCCATATGAGTACTCCCATTATGCAAATTCCTGCTTAATTCTCAGCAATACCCGAGATATTTCCTGATGAAAATAGAATTACAGTTGTTTGGATATCAATATAAAAACTTCCAAATAGTACCTGGGAACTGTAATCCAAGTATCCAGGTTCCCCTTAACAAGACATCATAAAAATGTGAAATATCCTAAACCCAGTATCACAATTCCCACCAGCCTGACCTCAGGAAATTTCGGTATTTTGAGGTAACCTGAAGCGAGGGATTTTGTCGCAAAATGCCAGTTGATACCTGGGGAACTGGATTATGGCCGAAGACGTTCATAAGAAACAAATGAAACTGTCGGTCCAGATCCTCGTTTACAACTATTGAAAAAACCGGAATCTTCTTGGATCTGTAATAAGAGATTTTAGGTATCCAAACAGCAAGTAGCTCTGAAAAATGGAAGGACCTACAAGCCCAGATTCCTCATTAAACCTTATTAAGTGACCATATAGATTTTGACGATTGAGGAAC
>NW_006952753.1:0-850 GCF_000164805.1 Carlito syrichta | reverse complement strand
CTACGTCTTAAAACGAATTTTTGATTACCTCTTAATAAGACGCCTGTGGATTTGTGGGATGAGGACTAGTGCAACCAAAATTCCTCATTCTTCTTAGCAAGAGGCCGTGTTTTCCTGTATATGAGGATGCCCATTACCCAAAATACTGCTTCATTTCTCAGCAAGGCTCTGAGATATTTCCAGGTGACCTAAAATTCCAGTTGTTTGCATATCAAGAGAAAGACTTCCATAAGGTTCTTGGGGAATTGGAATCCAAGATTTATCTTTCCCCTTAACAAGACCACCCCAAAGTGTGGAATCATCTAAACCCAATGTCCCATTTCCCACTAGTGTGACCACAAGAAATTTCTGTAGTTTGAGGTAACCTGAATTGAGGGATTTTGTACCCATATGCTATTTGATTCCTGGGGTATCTGATTATGTTCGTAGATGTTCCCATGACACACAAGTATTTGTATGGCCAGAACCTCGATTACAACTATCAAGAGGACCAGAAAGTTCCCGGGAATCTCTAATGACAGATTTAGGGTATCCATGGAGCCAGTAGCTCTGAAATATGTAGGTACCTTGAAACCCAGATTGCTGATTAAACCTTAAGAAGAGGCCCTGTAGATTCTGGTGAAGGAGGACTCCTAGAACCGGATTTCCATTTCCTTCTCAGCAATATGTCCTGATTTTCCCTCGTGATGTGGATCCCAAAACTATCTACGCTAATAGGCAGATGCCCAAAGTTTCCCAGGGTGTGGAACCCATGAATTCTGATTATACTTAAAAGTACCTAATACATATTTGGCAACCTCAAAACACCAGGCCCCTATTCGAATTGAAAGACAAACGGAAGTTTTAGGAT
>NW_006952752.1:2793-3591 GCF_000164805.1 Carlito syrichta | reverse complement strand
TTTGTGTGTGTAGGAAGAGGTCAGATTGGAGATTCAGTTATGCTCATGTTTAAAACAGTAGATACAAAGAGAACAAACAGTGGGGAGGAAATGGCACACACCTTTCTGGCCAGGGTCTGCCTTTGGATTCATCATCTGCCCAGCAGGGTTATTCCTCCTCTCTTAGGAGCCAAATGTCTCCCAACACATGAGCCCTCTAGGCTGTTTTAACTTCCTACTCAAGTCATAGACTGAGCAAATGCAGGCATGAAGTGCCATGGTAGATAGAGGAAGTCAGGAAGCCTTGTCTGACTTAAAGTCTTAACTAGTTTGGGGCAAAGGAAGCTCTGCTTCAGGAATCCTAGAAGTACAGGGCCCCTCAATTTAAAATAATTACATCAAAAGATTGAGTAGTCCTTCAGAAAGATGAAGGCAGCAATGTAATTTCTGAATCTTCCTAAATCCTCTCATGGAAATGCATCAACAAACCAGAACCTGTGTAGCGTCTGCCACCACAGTAGATGACAAAGTTCTCCTTTTTTTATTTTTATTTTTTGAGTTGGAGTCTCACTCGGTCGCCCAGACTGGAGTCCAGTGGCCACTCCTGGCCACCGTAGTCTCGCCTGCTGGGCTCCGGCGATCCTTCCGCCTCAGCCTCCCAAGTAGCCGGAATTACAGGCATGCGTTACCTCGCCCGGCTGATTTTTTTTATTTATTGTAGAGATAAGGTCTCGCTACCCAGGTGGGTCTCGAAACCGCGGGCTCAGGCAATCCACTCACCTCAGCCTCCCAAAGGCACGGGATTACAGGCTGAGCCAC
>NW_006952752.1:0-1039 GCF_000164805.1 Carlito syrichta | reverse complement strand
GAGTTTCTTTGGGGGATGATAATAATGCTATGGATCTGATAGTTGTGAAAGTTGCACCAACTAATGAATGTACCAAATGCCACTGAATTGTACATATTATAAGTTAATTTTATGTAAATTATATTTCAACAAATAGTTTTTAAAAAATAAATTACTGATTTTTCATGGTGATGATGTTCTACCCCATCCTTCCCTTGCCTCCCTCCATTTCTTTCCTGCCCTCTTCTCACTGTCCCCAACTCTCTTTCCCTCTTGCTATGCCTGAAGGCCCCCCTAGGAGCATCTCTGTGCTTTTGCCCACCTTTGTCCTGTGACTTTGGGGGTAATCCTATGGGTGCGAGGGTCCACCTCTCTCATCCTGTAAAATGAACACTCTGAGCTGACTTTTCTCATGTGATGGTTGATGGTGATAGTGCAAGAAAGCTGCATGTGTTGGGTTTGTGGAGAAGGACATGGTGGGGGACCCCTTGACTTAATATTTAGGCCTTATCCAAAATTTGAGTGTGTTTGCCGGTAACACCCAGATGCTGTGCTCTGAACACCATGTTTGTTGCTACTGGGCTTTAAAACAGTGAGGACTTTGAGGATGCCTTATAGGCCTCCCATTGAGGCTTTGACCCATCTCATGTGGTGTGATCCTAGCCCTTGCTGAAGCTCAATAGTAAGGTGGGACAGTGATATTGGCTTTTTGTGTTGTAAAATTGACTCAAGTAGTGCTTCTTGCTGGCCTGGTCATGGTTGTTGAGTAAATGGTGATTTAGATTCCAGTCCCTGTTCTGAGTAGGCTTCATACTGTGACAGTTTAACTGCTAAGACCCCAAGTGATCAGCCACCTTAGGATTACTGTGAGTCCTTGCCACTCCCCTGGTAGGTTCCCTATATTTTGTATTTGTCTTTCCAGCTGTAATCATCCATGTACAATGTAGCCCAAACTTATTGGAGATGTATCCTAAATCTTTCTTTTTATTTGAATAGGAATCTCAGTCCTCTGTCCAGGCTGGAGTACAGTGGCAGCTCACAGCTACCATGTCTCGACCTG
>NW_006952751.1:0-891 GCF_000164805.1 Carlito syrichta | reverse complement strand
AAGTGGCAGCATCTAGCAGCACAAAGAGAAAATAGATCCTGGAATGATATAACCTTTAGGTTGTACAGTAACCACATAGAAGACAGTGAGAAAGACCCACCACCAAGGTTAAGGCTAAAAGTAAAAGTGAAGGTGGCTACTAAAATGGAACTGCTCTCTGGGTTGTTTCTAAGGGCAAGAGTTTTCCTTCCTTCCAATTTCTGAGGGCCATCCATATGATAATATTTTCTGCTTAATTAGTGTTACTGGATGACTATTACATTATCTATCTAATGCTGTCAAATAAGCAATTGTAACAGATTTTCTTTACTCAATTGTGAAGTTAAATACATCTCTAGACTCTGATCTATATTACGTTCACTTTGACTGAAAAAGAAATGAGAAATTAAAATTTACCAAGAAAGGCAAAATCTATTTCTTTCTTTTATATATATATATGTATATATATATATATTTTTTTTTTTTAATTAGAATCTCACTCTGACATGCAGGCCGGAGTGCAGTGGCACACTCAATGGCCATCCCAGCATTGACCTGCTGGGCTCCAATGATCCTTCCACCTCAGCCTTCCAAGTAGCCAGAACTATAGGCACACGCTACCATGCCTAGCTAATTTTTTATTTATTGTAGAGACGAAGTCTCACCAAGTTGCCCAGGATGGTCTCAAACCTGCAGGCTCAGGCAATCCACTCACCTTGGTCTCCCAAAGTGCTGGGATTACAGGTTGAGCCACTGAGGCTGGCCAAAATCTATTTCTTTTAAACAGACTATTTATTTATGTTTTTTTAAATGTCATGAATAATCTAATTTTTAGGATTAATTTTCCATCTCTATATATCCTGCCATCGGTGTACTGTTCTATCTGTATATATGATAAGGATGCCTGAGATG
>NW_006952750.1:0-991 GCF_000164805.1 Carlito syrichta | reverse complement strand
GATATGCTAAATCTGTCCTTACAGATCCTCAAGGTTCTTTCTGGTCCTCTTGCTGGTGGTAATCAAGAATTTGGTCCTATGAATCCTTTTGTTTCCTGGGACCATCTACGACCATAATCATATTCCCCAGAATCTAAAGGTATATTGGTACAAATGCCTCGATTCAGGTGACCTCATAGTACAGAAAAATCTTGTTGGTGGGCAGGTAGGAATTGGGGTTTTTGGTTTGGAATATTCCACATTTTGGGGAAGTCTTATGAAGGGGAACCAGAAATCTTGGATTCCAGTTCCCAAAGAATATTATGGACGTCTTTCTATTGATATTCACAAAATTGGAATTCTCGGTCACCAGGAACTGTCTCAGCATCCAGCAGAGTGAAGCAGGAAGCTGGGTAATGGATGTCATCATATACAGGAAAACACCCGTCATATTGCTATGGAAGTATAAGGAATCTTCCTTATATGAGTCCTCAATCCCAAACTCTACAGGCCGTCTTCCTAAGACGTAATCATGACTCAAGTTTTTGTAGTAGGATTCTGGGTAATGGGAGTCCCCACATACTGGAAAATTCGCTGCCTATTTTAAGTAAGAATAAGGAATCTGCGTTACTCGGGTCTTCAATCCCAAAAAAGCTTGAGGTCATCTTGCTATGGGTTAAACACAAATCATGCTGTTTTCAAGAATGAATCTGGAAAATGGAGCAATTATTTCCAGGCAACTACATGACCTTTTGCTAAGAAAGAATATGTAATCTCGGTTACACGAGTCCTCAATCCCAAAAATCTACAGAGCATCTTGGAAAGTTCTAAAAAGAATCAGAGTTTCGAGGCAGGATGTATCTAATGAGAGTCCTAATATACAGGAAAATACACAGCCCCTTGCCAAGGAAGAAAAAGAATCGGGGTTATAGCAGTCCTCAGTCCTTAAAATCAACAGGCCATCTGCTGTGGGCTAAAAAAAAAATCAGGGATTAGAAGTGGAACATAGGTA
>NW_006952749.1:0-3880 GCF_000164805.1 Carlito syrichta | reverse complement strand
CTTATTTTTGCCATCTGATACTCCTTGCCTTATTAATGCCGTCTGATACTCCTTGTCTTATTAGTTCTGTCTGATAATCCTTGACTTATTAGTGTTGGCTGATCCTTCTTTCCTTATTAGTGCCGTCTGATTCTCCATGCCTTATTAGTGCTTTCTGATACTCCCTGCCTTATTATTGCTCTCTGAGTGCCTTCTGATACTCCTTGGCTTATTATTGTTCTCTGATACTCCTTGACTTGGCAGTGTCATCTTATACTCCTTGCCTTAGTAGTGCCGTCTGATACTTCTTGCCTTATTAGTGCCATCGGATACTACTTGCCTTCTTAGTGACGTCTGATACTACTTGCCTTCTTAGTGCCGTCTGATACGAACTGCCTCCTTAGTGTTGCCTGATACTACTTGCCATCTTAGTGTCATCTGATACTATTGGCTTTCTTAGTGTCATCTGATACTACTTGCAATCTTAGTGTCATCTGATACCACTTTCCTTCTTAGTGTCGTCTGATACAACTTGCATTGTTATTGTCGTCTGATACTACTTGACTTCTTAGGGTCATCTGATAGTACTTTCCTTGTTAGTGTCGTTTCATAATACTTGCCTTGTTAGGGCCGTCTGATACCCCTTGGCTTGTTATTGCCGTCTGATACTTTTTGCCTTGTTAGTTCCGTCTGACACGCCTTCTCTTGTTATTGTCAACTTATACTACTTGCCTAATTAATGCCATCAGATACTCCATGCCTTATTATTGCCGTCTGATACTTCTTTTCTTACTAGTGCGATCTGATACTGCTTGCCTTCTTACTGCCGTCTGATACTACTTGCCTTATTAGTGCCATCTGATACTACTTGCCTTATTAGTGCCGTCTGATACTACATGCCTTATTAGTGCCGTCTGATAGTACTAGACTTATTAGTGCCATCTGATACTCCTTGTCTTATTAGTGCCGTCTGATACTTCTTGCCTTGTTAATGCCATCTGATACTACTTGCCTTATTTTTGCCGTCTCGTCCTACTTGCCTTTCTAGTGTCGTCTGATCCTCCTTGCCTTGTTAGTTCCTCCTAATCCTACTTGCCATATTACCGCGGATTGATATGACTTGACTTATTAGTGCCGTCTGATACTACTTGCCTAATTAGGGCTGTCTAATACTATATGCCTTATTAGTGTCGTCCGATAGTACTTGCCATATTATTGCCGTCTCTTACACTGGCCTTATTAGTGCCATCTGATACTACTTGTCTTCTTATTGCCGTCTGATATCCCTTGCCTTATTAGTGCCGTCTGATCCTACTTGCCTTATTAATGCCGTCTGATACACCTTGCCTTATCAGTGCCGTCTGATCCTACTTGCCTTTTTAGTGCCGTCTGATATTCCTTGCCTTATTAGTGCCGTCTGATCCTACTTGCCTTATTAATGCCGTCTGATACACCTTGCCTTATCATTGCTATCTGAAACTCCTTGCTTTATTAGTGACGTCTGATACTACTTTGCCTTAATAATTCCGTCTCATACAAGTGGGCCATTTAAGTGCCCCTCTGATTCTTCTTGCCTTGTTATTTTCTTCTGATACTAATTGCCTTATTAGTGCAGGCTGATCCTAATTGCCTTTTAGTGCCGTCTGATATTCCTTGCCTTATAAGTGCCGTCTGATCCTACTTGCCTTATTAATTCTGTCTGATACACCTTGCCTTATCAGTGCTATCGGATACTCCTTGCCTTATTAGTGATGTCTGGTACTACTTGCCTTACTAGTGCCGTCTGATACTACTGGCCATTTAGTGCCTTCTGATTCTTCTTGCCTTATTATTGTCGTCTGGTACTAATTGCCTTATTAATGCAGGCTGATCCTAATTGCCTTATTAGTGCCATCTGATCCTACTTGCTTTATTACTGCTGTCTGACCCTACTTGCCTTATTAGTGCCGTCTGATTCTGCTTGCCTTATTAGTTCCGTGATCCTAATTGCCTTATTAGTGCTGTCTGATCATACATGCCTTATTAGTGCCGTTTGATCCTACTTGCCTTATTAGTGTCGTCTCATCCTACATGCCATTTTAGTGCCGTTTTATCCTAGTTGCCTTATTAGTGCCATGTGATACTACTTGCCTTATTAGTGCCGTCTGATACTACTTGCCTTATTAGTGCCTTCTGATACTACTTGCTTTATTAGTGTCATCTGATACTTCTTGCCTTATTAATGCCGTCTGATACTACTTGCCTTATTTGTGCTGTCTTGTCCTAGTTGCCTTCTTAGTGTCGTCTGATCCTACTTACTTTATTAGTTCCGCCTAATCCTACTTGCCCTATTAGTGCTGTCTTATACTACTTGCCTTATTAGTGCCGTCTGATGCTACTTGCCTTATTACTGCCGTCTGATCCAACTTGTCTTTTTAGTGCTGTCTGATACTACTTGCCTTAATAGTGCCGTCTGATCCTACATTCCTTATTAGTGCCTTTTGATCCTACTTGCCTTATTAATGCCATCTGATACTACTTGCCTTATTATAGCCGTCCGATACTACTTGCCTCATTAGTGCCGTCTGATACTACTTACCTTATTAGTGCTGTCTGATACTTCTTCTCTTATTATTGCCGTCTGATACTCCTAGCCATATTATTGCCATCTGAAAAAACTTACCTTGATAGGGCCGTCTGATAATCTTTTACTTATTAGTGCCATCTGATACTACTTACTTTGATAGTGCCGTCTGATACTCCTTGACTTAGTGGCGTCTGATACTCCTTGTTTTATTAGTGTCGTCTGATACTCCTTGCCTTATTAATGCTGTCGGATAATACATGCATTCTTAGTACCGTCTGTTACTACTTGCCTTCTTAGTGCCGTTTGATCCTAATTGCTTTGTTAGTGTCCTCTGATACTACTCGCCTTCTTAGTGTCGTCTGATATTACTTGATACTACTTTCCTTATTAGTGTCTTATGGTATACCTTTCCTTAGTAGTGTCGTCTGATACTACTTACCTTATTAGGGTCTTAAGATACTACTTGCGTTATTAGGGTATTTGATACTACTTGTCTTATTAGTGTCGTCTTATACTACTGCCTTTTTAATGTCATCTGATACTACTAGCCTTATTAGTGTCTTATGCTACTACTTGCCTTATTAGTGTCTTATGATACTACTTGCCTTATTAGTGTCTTATGATACTACTTACTTTATTTTGTTTTATGATACGACTTGTCTCAATAGTGTCTAATGATACTACTTGCCTTATTGGTGTCTTATACTACTTGCCTTATTAGTGTCGTCTGATACTATTGTCTTATTAGTGTCTTATGATACTACCTGCCTTATTTGTGGCGTCTGATACTACTTGCCTTATTACTCTCTTATGATACGACTTGCCTCATTAGTGTCTTATGATACTACTTGCCTTATTCGTGTCTTATGATACTGCTTGCCTAATTCATGTCATATGACACTACTTGCCTTATTCGTGTCTTATACTACTGCTTGCCTTATTCGTGTCTTATGATACTAGTTTCCCTAATAGTGTCTTAGGATACTACTTGCCTTATTCGTGCCTTATGATACTACTTGTCCTATTCGTGTCTTATGACACTACTTGCCTTATTTGTGTCTTATAATACTATTTGTCTTATTCGTGTCTTATGATACTACTTGCCTTATTAGTGTCTTATGCTACTACTTTCCTTGCTCGTGTCTTATGATACTCGTTGTCTTATTCATGTCTTATGATACTACTTGCCCTTTTCGTGTCTTATGATAATACTTGCCTTACTCGTGTCTTATGATACTACTTCAGTTTTTAATTCGTCTGATACCACTTGCCTTATGTGTGTCTTATGGTTCTACTTGCCTCATTATTGTCGTCTGATACTACTTGCCATCTTAG
>NW_006952748.1:0-706 GCF_000164805.1 Carlito syrichta | reverse complement strand
TCTTCCACGACTGCACAGAATCTTCAGCGGTACCAAACAGCAAAGGTGAAGACAGAAGGGCTCAGCTTCCCGGGCTTGCCCTGTGGCCCGGGGTCTTTGGTCCCCCAGGACTCTGTCAATCAGGTGGGCTCCAAGGCTGGCTCCCAACATGTAGGGATCTTGTTTTAATCTTTTACATGTGGTCAGCCAGTTTTCTCAGCAATACTTACTGAATAGGTTCTCCTTTCCCCAGTTGTCTGTGATCTGACCACAGTTTCAACATCTAGTCAATGTAGATGATAATAACTGCCTTGGAAGAATATTCTGAAAATTTAAAGAGCTAATATATAGAAAGTATTAGCAAATGTAAGTCAGCAAAACAAAAAAAATCAATTACCATAAAAATGACTTCCCCCTGCCATAATACTTTGTTTTGGGATTTTCCAAGCATAAGGTGTATCCTTGTCAGGGAGTCAGAACAATTCTTTCTCTGAACTTGACTGGAATATGTGCTACTCAGAACAATAACCTGAGAGACATTGGCACCAGGGACCCAGAGCACTCCAAAAGCACCTTCTAGTTCAGATCCACATTCACCTATTCTGTGGCCCAGAAATGTCTGAAGTCCTTTGTCCCTTGCTGCTGAGGACATGACAGTATCTGAAGCTGGCATGGAAAGAGTATTGTCTTACCTGATCAAGGAGTTCTCAGAAAGGAGCACCATGAG
>NW_006952747.1:0-721 GCF_000164805.1 Carlito syrichta | reverse complement strand
TTTACATGGTTCCTCCGTCACAATATCTACATGACATCTAGCTAATGGAAAAACAAGAATCAGGATTTCCAAACAGGACTCTGGGGAAAGGGCGTCCTCATATACAGGATATTACACGGTCACTCGGTAAACAAGAATAAGGAATCTGTGATACACTAGTCCACAATCCGACAAATTTTCAGGGTGTCTTGCTGCGGTATAAACAATAATCAAGGCTTCGAGTTCGTCTCATGTTTTGGTGTTATTTGGCTTGTGGGTATTATGAATCAATCATTTCAGGACGCAAGCAACATTCTGGTCCTATTGAGAGTTGTAATTGGGTATCTGGTAGTACAAGTCCCTTAGGTTCCTCGGGACAGTTAAGTCCATTTTCCCAGAAAAAAGTATCAACTTCCGTATTTGGATGTAACTTTGGTCTTAACATGAACTTGGTAACCCTTAAATTTCCGTTTGTACATTATTTGGAGAGGGACCGAGTGTTTTGCAGTTGCTTAATATTTAGTACGAATTATTAAAATCAAACTAGGATCCATGGATTCCACGTCCATAGGAAACATCTGGGAATCTGCATTTTCGTACACAGAGTTTTGGAATCCAGATGAACAGGCAAATTCAGGGCATCTTGCTGAGAACGGAAAGGGAATCCGGTTCTGGGAGTTCTCAATTGCCTAAATCTACAAATTCTCTTGATAATGTATAATCAGAAATCTGGGCTTCTTTG
>NW_006952746.1:0-574 GCF_000164805.1 Carlito syrichta | reverse complement strand
TAATACCTACCACCAACACCCCCACAACCACAGACTGGTCTCAGGGCCTCAGCCTGGCTTTCTGGCCCTTCAGAGATCCAGGTAATTGGATGGCCTGACATTGTGGGTTTGACACCAACCTGGGACAAAGGGTGAGACCTCATTTCGGTCATCGAAAATAAATCCAAAGTGTAGACGGGCGTGGTGGCACATGTCTGTTGTTCCAGCCACTCTGGGAGCAGAGGCAGGAGAATCACCTGAGCCTGGCAGATGGAGTCTGCGGTGTCCGTGTGTGTGACTCTGCTTTCTGGCCTGGGTGACAGAGCAGGATTCTGACCTCAAATAATAAAAATCACCACCACCACCACCACCATCACCACCCCTGTCACCCAGCATGAGAAGTCACACTCAGGGATAGGAGAGGAAAAGACACTTTTCAGCCTGTCATTTTGGGGAGGTTTCAAAGGTGGCAACCAGCACATCCAGCTCATGATATTGGCTACAGGCACCAGAAGGCCTGCCTCCACCCTCCACATTCATGCCCCATGGCAAAGACGTGTGTGAGCTCACGGAACAGATGTCCGCGAATTAGGTC
>NW_006952745.1:0-778 GCF_000164805.1 Carlito syrichta | reverse complement strand
CCAGGGACTGACTTCTTTATTCCTGTAGTAATGGAAACTTCCCTGAAGACGGAGACTTCCCTCAAACTGCAACGTTCAAGCCAGACACTTAGTCTGTTATAAACTCCAGAACTCCCCAAGTTGTGTAGTGGCAAAAATATCCACATGACTCACCAATCTCCCTTCTGGGAATATAGCCAGAGGAACTCAAAGAATTTGAGAAAAAAATATCCCTGCACATACATGTTTATTGCAGCACTATTTGCCATAGCAAAAACATGGAAGCAATAGTGCTGCCCATTGAAACTGGACTGGATAAAAAATTATTACTACTGAATATTACACAGGGACTTCACAGCAACTTGGAATGGATTTAGCATCTATCATACTCAGTGATCTATCACAGAAACAAAGAACAAAGCACCACATGTTCTCACTCATAAGTGGACTCTGAACATTTACCATAATACTATAAGAAAGGGGTTGGCAGTAGCAGGGTGGAAGGGGGAATCACAATACCAATAAGGGTATCTGAACTCAATCCAGGCAAAGTGGGGCCAAAGGGAGGTCCAAACTTTACCTCTATGATGTCCACTTGTATATCTAATCCTGAATTATATCCCACATATTTAAAATAAAATATACTTTTTTAAAAAAAGAAAAGAAAGGTGTCTGATTGTTGCATTCATGTGTAGGAAGAGCATCTTGCTTACCAGGGACTGACTTCTCTCTTCATTACTTTGTAGTAATGGAAACATCCCTAGAGATTGTAATTATCCTCAAATTGCAACCCTCAAGG
>NW_006952744.1:0-3267 GCF_000164805.1 Carlito syrichta | reverse complement strand
AAATCATAGCAATCCCTTGACCTCTTTCACTAATTTACCCAGGTCATAGTAAACTATATTCTCTAAATTACAAGATGTAAATGCAAATTAAATTTAAAAACAAGATAAGTTTACATAATCTTAAAGTACAGAAAAAACAACAACGTGCTTTTGGCTAGTGTTTACCCAACATTTTTTAAAAGCCATAGTCTATCTTTATGCTTTTAATGGCTTGTTTTATTTCTTCTGACAGTCAAGGCTTTTGTTAAACTAGTGAGAGTTATAATCTGAACTGAAGTTAACCTCATGTGCCTTCTTTATTCTCTCTGAATTATATATTTCTACGCTAAGTTAATTTAATCTTTTATTACTAACCTACCATTGAATTGTGTTTTCTTAATTGTGAAATTTGCTGACATCCTGGAGACATCAGCATTGTCCTCATATCAATCATTCAATATGAATCACAGTACATTACATCTAAAGTGAGAACAGGGACTTGTCAAAAAGCCATAAAGAATTCTATTCCTCTACATTTTCAGTTTAGTCCTTTACATGGAATGGAAGGATTGTTTGGTTGAAAAAAAGTTTATTTTACTATAATTTATATGTTTATATTGGACAACTTACTTCTCAAAGGTTATTAGCAACCTAAAAATGTAAAGGTAGTCAACACTACCATGCATTTTAAAGAGCTAGATTCTTCCCACCGTGGATAAAAGTACAGAACATAAGTATATTATCAATTTGTAGCGTACAGTGAAAGTGTCAGAGAATCACTTTGAGAGAGAGCAAACTGGGGTGCTAAATTTTGCAATAGATTATTTTTATACTAGATAAGGCGATAACAATAAAAATGATGACTTTACTGTTGGCTTCTTGTTTCAGAGATCTTTGGTGACAAGTAACAGAAAACCATTTTGGCTGACTTAAGTAAAACACATATTTTAAGTTATGTGGTAGGTCATAGGAGCGAGACAGAGTAAAATCCTAGATTTAAAAGGGATAGGAACCCAGTGAGACTCTGTGTTCTATGTAGCAGGAGGAAATAATTGCTGATCATCACATGAGTCAAAATGCCTCATTTTGAATCTTGGTTTTTAAAGGTACATTGTAGCCTTGTGTAAATGACTTTATCTCCCTGTACCTGTTTCCTTATGTGAAAAATGGGTATAATATCATACCTACACCCTAGGGTTGTTGTAATTCTCAAATTAAATATTATATGCAAAGTTTTAGAACTATCCTTTGTACACAGTAAGCATTCAAAGAATATTAACTATTGTTATTTATTATTACTCTCAAGGGCTTTCTGATAAATCAACTCAAATAATTTTCAGTGTGTGTCATTTTTTTTTCAAGGTTCAGAAAAAAATGGTTTGATTTATCTTGGATAACATGACATCAGGAGTGTACTAGTAAATATTTAACAACTGTCTCTGAAAAAATGCTAATTAAAAATTTACTGACTAAAGGATACATGACACAATTTGCAAATAATGACAAATATACAATATTACTGATTATAAATTCCACACAGTCAATTTGTTCTTAGAGAATGCTTTTCTCTGAAGTTTGCCGAACATTTGTATCTGTAGCTAACTAATGTTTGCAGCTGATGAATGAGCAAATATAGTTCTCACATCAATATTAGTTGATATTTCATTTATGTTACAAAGCAAAACACAATAACAACATGAATTTATACATTGGAACATTGTTTTTCAATGATGTGAATAACTTTATCACTATCAGATCATAGTTTCAGAATGCTGGAAGAATATGTCCTCCATTTTTGTGCCATTCACAATGTAATCACTAGAGACACAACGTATTTTGAAATTTAATCTTGAGTATTAATATTTTCTCTATCACTTTCATATCTATACAATGAGCAAAAGTTCTGATTTCTACTGTTTGCCAATTTTTATGGTGTAAATTCTCCCGTGTCCAATTCCAAGCTTCCAAGAACAGACTACAGAATTGGGGAAAAGATGCATAGTATACGTTATTATATAATAGCTCTACCATATGGACAATATATATTTTGAAAACCTCCAGAGCATGTCTAACAGTAAAGTATGGTAAAATATTATGGGTTGATGAGTATTAAGTAATTATTATCTCTGTTTTAATATAACATTACATTTTACAATTAGATAATTTAAATTTTGATATTGGATATGTCTAACAATCAGTTTGTTATATTCTTGATAATTTAACAATCAGCTCTCAAGAGTTGATAAAAGTTAGTTACAGCATACCACTGTGTAACGTCTTCTTGGCAGATGAAGGTATAGAGGTTAGGGCAGGGTAACTTTGAATGAGGTCCCCACTAAGCTCACCAAAAATGGGGCAAGGGTAGCTTCTCAGCTTTAAAGAATTATGGAGGCTGGGCTCGGTGGCTCAGCCTGTAATCCCACGCTTTGGGAGGCTGAGGTGAGTGGATTGCCTGAGCCCGTGGGTTGGCGACCTGCCCAGGCAACTAGGTGAGACCTCATCTCTACAATAAACCAAAAAAATTAGCAGGCATGGTAGTGTGCGCCTGTAGTTCTGGCTACTTGGAAGGCTGAGGCAGAAGGATCGCCAGAGCCCAGCAGGTCGAGGCTGTGGTGGCTAGGAGCGACCACTGTACTCCAGTCTGGATGACAGAGTGAGACTCCAACTCAAAAATAAATAAATAAATAAATAAATAAATAAATAAATATGGAGAACAAATGAATGCTGTGTAAACAGAAACCCAGGAGATATCTAAATCTACTACAATCCTAGTCCCATTTTTTTTTTCTCTTCCTGTATGTCTTCTGAGCTAATTAACCTCATACTTCTCATGTCCCTTGCTGTGATAAATTATTCTCCATTGTAGTTCCACTGCCTAATATGATTCATGTTTCTTTAACTGTTTGTGAACCCTGATGATAACGTAAAGTGTATGAGATAAATAATTGTTTTATTCATTGTTGCATCTTCAGCTTCAAGAACTATATCTGATATTAGTAGCTACTCAAGACATATATGGATGACATGTTCTTCCAGCATTTTAAAACTATGATCTGTTAGTAATAAAGTCATTCACATTATTGACAAACAATGCTCCAATGTATAAATTCATGTTATTATTGTGCTTTGCTTGGTGTCATAAATGAAACATCACCTAATATTGATGTGAGAACTATATTTGCTCATTCATCAGTTGCAAACATTAGTTAGCTACAGATACAAATATCTGGCAAACTTCAGAGTAAGCATTCTCTAAGACAAATTGGCTGAATAAATAAGTAAGCATTC
>NW_006952743.1:0-762 GCF_000164805.1 Carlito syrichta | reverse complement strand
TTTACTTGATTTCTTTTAATTCATGCAGGCATTTCCTTTGAGAAAACTCATTAACTGAACCAAAGATAGAAGAATAAGTTGTTTCCATGCAATTTAGAACATCTGTGACTAGATGCAATTGTGTGTGTGTGTGTGTGTGTGTGTGTGTGTGTGTGTGCGCGCGCACGCGCATTTTATTCTTAATGAAACCAAATATAATTATGCCTGCTAGAAAAAGAATTTAGGGTAGGCAAATTGAGTATCTTAAGTTTGATTGTCTACATTTTTATGTAAGGTTATATTTTTCTTCCTAAGTATTAAGACACTAATTTTAGAGGTTTACATTTAGGTCAAAAGCTGAGCATTTTAAGTATCCATAACCGAGCAAATCATTCCTTAGTCCTAACCTCTCCTATGCTGCCCGAGTTATTCTCCAACTCTTGACCTCAAGTGATCCTCCTGCCTAAATCTCCCAAAGTGCTGAGATTACAGGTGTGAAACTTGTCTGGCTACATTTAATGCATAATTAAAAAAACAAAAAAACCCCATCAAATTTACTTCTATTTTTAAAAAATGTTTTAGAAATGAGACTGTTTTTGCAGTTGTGTGGTTTGGTTATAAAAGATGGAGACAGCCGGGCTCGGTGGCTCAGCCTGTAATCCCGCACCTTTGGGAGGCTGAGATGAGTGGATTGCCTGAGCCCACGGGTTCAAGACCTGCCTGGGCAGCGAGACCTCATCTTTACAATAAATGAAAAAAATCAGCCGGGCATGGTAGCGCGCG
>NW_006952742.1:0-723 GCF_000164805.1 Carlito syrichta | reverse complement strand
TTATAATGAAAGCCTAATTATGTCAATCACCAAAAATCATTCTTTGGAGGTGAGGGATGGCATAAATAATAAGCATATATCATTGCCTAAATTTATAAGATATTTTTCAATGTACAAAAGTCTGCTTTATTTTTTAACGTCATGTGATCCTTTAGTACGCCTATCACATGGTGAGGCAGGAATAATTATTCCTGATTTAAAGACGAGAAAACTGAGATTCAGAAAGATGATATGACCTGTGCTTAAATTCAGGGCTTTTGACTCAGATCCAAACACTGTCCATGCATTCTTTATAGATAGGGCAGAAGACTCCAGAGTGCATTTTAAACTACATACACTTGCAGCAAGACCTCATCTCTACAATAAAAAAAAAAAAAAAAAAAATCAGCCAGGCATGGTAGCACATGCCTGTAATTCCGGCTACTTGGAAGGCTGAGGTGAAGGATCACTGGAGCCCAGCAGGTGAGGCTGTGGTGGCCGGAAGTGGCCACTGCACTCCAGTCTGGGTGACAGAGTGAGACTCCAACTCAAAAAAAAAAAAATACATACACTTAAAATCATAGCAATCCCTTGACCTCTTTCACTAATTTACCCAGGTCATAGTAAACTATATTCTCTAAATTACAAGATGTAAATGCAAGTTAAATTTAAAAACAAGGTAAGTTTACATAATCTTTGGGTACAAAAAAAACAACAACATGCTTTTGGCTAGTGTTTACCCAA
>NW_006952741.1:0-760 GCF_000164805.1 Carlito syrichta | reverse complement strand
TTCCCCTGAACAAGTCCTCCCCAAAATGTGGAATCTTCTAAACGCAATGTCCAATTTCCACCAGCCCCACCACTAGAAATTTCTGTAGTTTGAGGTAACCTGAATCAAGAGATTTGGGATCAATATGCCATTTGATTCCTGGGGTACCAGATTATGGTCCTAGATGTTCATAAGACACAAAAGGATATTTGGGCCAGATCCTCGATTACAGCTATCAAGAGAATACAATGTCCCTGGGGATGTGTAATGACAGATTAAGGGTACATACAGACGTAGTAGCTCTGAAAAATGTAGGGACAATGAAGACCAGATGGCTGATTAAACCTTATCAAGAGGCCATGTGGATTCTGGTGAATGAGAACTCCTAGACACGGATTTCCTTTTTGTTCTCAGCAAGATGCCCTGATTTTCCCTCGTGATGTGGATTCAAAACTCTGTATACAAATAGGCAGATGCCCAGAAATTATTTAGGGTCGTGTAATCCATGAATCCTGGTTACCCTTAAAAGTACGTAATATATATTTGGCAACCTCAAAACACCAGGCCCCTATTGGAATAGAAGGACAAACAGAAATTTTAGTTTTACGAGATACATCTTAAGGCTATAGTTACATACAAATATAGCGAAAAAATTCTTTGTGTCCTGGAATCTGCCCTTTGTTGTCCCAAGGAACCCAATGGACTTTTATGTCCTCATTCTCAGTTACAACTATCAAGAAGACCAGACTGTTGCTGAGAATCTATAATGAAAAAATTCTTG
>NW_006952740.1:0-828 GCF_000164805.1 Carlito syrichta | reverse complement strand
TACATCACTTTCCAAAGTTTTCAACAAGATAAATCTTTGTATGAGTAAACGTATAGGATTGTAATACTTTTAAGTATATTGAGAGTTGTTTGTTTTTGTTTTCTTTTAAAGATATCTAGCTGTATCTATCTATGCAGCTAGCTATCAAACAAAATATGACCATTACTGTTAGGTCACACTCACAGCAGATCCTCCAGAATGTTAGGTCAGGCCCTCTGGGGTGTGGGTGTCTGGTGTATGATCCAGTGCTGCATGAAAATACAAAGAAATGCCCAGAAGTTAGATTAGAATGTATAGTTTATTTAGAAAGAAAATTGAAGAGAGAGACAAAGAGGAAATTCACCTCCCCAAGGGAGGGGAGAGAAGAGGATCTGGCCATAGCTTAAAAAGCACATGGCCACACCATAGTTTAACAAGGCAATGGCCTAAGAATTGTTTTAGAGTTGAACAGAATCCACCACTAAGGAAAGTGATTTGATAAACATATTTCACAGTTGGATTCTGATTCCTTCATCACTTCCCTACTACCTTTCTGGTGTTGGTTGTACCACCCAAGTAAAATTATTCAGATTATTATCTCAAGGTTAGTATCTGGAAAAATGCAAATTACACATTGGCTATTTAGCCAAAATTACTTAATTTTAATGACTTTTTAATAACCTTCCCAAATTAATTTTTAATTATGATTGGAAATTCTTCTTATTTCCTCAAGTATGCACATTTGAGGCTTAGGAAAGAAAATAATCTTCTATTTCTTTCTTTAGAATCTTTCTTTTATAACTCACCCCCGGATCCACTTCACTTGCCTCCATGCTACACTAGATGGCG
>NW_006952739.1:0-784 GCF_000164805.1 Carlito syrichta | reverse complement strand
GACAAACAGGAAAGAGATCTTCTAGCTCCCCAAATGTTTCAGAACTATTTAGCATTCGGATATTATGAATCGGTCATTTCAGGACTCCAGCAACATTCTGGTCCTTTTAAAAGTGTAAATGGTACTGGCCACTCCAAGTCTGTTAGGATCCTCAGAACAACTAAGGCCAGATTCCAGGACAAAAAGAATCTTCTTGCCATATTTGGATGTAACTCTGGTCTTAATGTGAACCCTGTAATCCTTCCCCTTCCGTGTCTCTCTTTATTTTTAGACGGGAAAAGTGTTTTGCACTTGTCAAATGTTTACTACGTACTTTTAATGGCAACCAGGAATCGTGGAATCCACGAACTAAATAAATTTCTGGGCATCTGTCTTTTGATATACTGGATATGGCATCCTAATCGACAGGAAAAATCAGGGCATCTTACTGAGAATTAAAAGGAAATCCGGTTCTAGGAGTTCTCATTTTCCAGAATCTACAGGGCCTCTAGATAAGGTTTTATCAGCAATCTGGGCTTCTGGGTCCCTACATTTTCAGAGCTACT
This sequence comes from Carlito syrichta, assembly GCF_000164805.1. Lineage (NCBI taxonomy): Eukaryota > Metazoa > Chordata > Mammalia > Primates > Tarsiidae > Carlito > Carlito syrichta. Next base: position 239 of record NW_006952739.1, on the reverse strand, counting down.
TGCTCCGCGGATACGCTAAATCTGTCATTACAGAAACTCTGGATCTTTCTGGTCCTCTTGTTAGTTGTAATCAAGAACTTAGCCCTAGAAATCCTTTCGTTTTCTAGGACCATCTAAGACCATAATCATATTCCTCAGAGTCAAAAGGTATATTGGTTCAAAATTCCTCGATTCAGGAGACCTCAAAGTCCAGAAAATTCTTCTGCGTGATCAGGTAGGAATTGGGGTTTTTTGTTTGG
>NW_006952738.1:0-819 GCF_000164805.1 Carlito syrichta | reverse complement strand
CTCAATCCCAAAAATCTACAGAGCGTCTTGTAACGTTCTAAATAGAATCAGAGTTTCGAAGTAGGATATATCTAATGAGAGTCCTAATATACAGAAAAATACACAGCCCCTTGCCAAGGAATAAAACGAATCGGGGTTATAGCAGTCCTCAGACCTTAAAATCAACAGGCCATTTGCTGTGGGCTAAAGAAGAATCAGGGATTAGAAGCTGGAACATAGGTTAATAGCAGTCCTCACATGCAGAATTTACATGATCTCTAGCTAAGGAGACCTAAGAAACTCTTTTACACGGTTCCTCCATCACAATATCTACATGACATCTTGCTAATGGCAAAACAAGAATCAGGAATTCCAAACAGGATTCGGGTAAAGGGAGTCATCATATACAGGACATTACACGGCCCCTAGGTAAAGAAGAATAAGGAATCTGTGATACACTAGTCCACAATCCGAAAAATTCTCAAGGGGTCTTGCTGCGGTATAAACAAGAATCAAGGCTTTGAGCTCTTCGCATGTTTCAGAGATATTTGGCTTGTGGGTGTTATGAATCAGTCATTTCAGGACTCCAACAACATCTGGTGTTTTTGAGAGTTTTAATCGGGTTTCTGGTAGTACAAATCGCTTAAGTTGCTTGGGACAATTAAAGCCAGATTCCCGGAAAAAAAGTAACATCTTGCCGTATTTGGATGTAATTTTCTCTTAAGATGAACTTGGTAATCCTTAAATTTTCATTTGTAATTTATTTGTAGACGTGCCGAGGGTTTTGCAGTTGCCAATATTTAATACAAATTATTAAATTGTAACCAGGATCCATGGATG
>NW_006952737.1:0-975 GCF_000164805.1 Carlito syrichta | reverse complement strand
AAAACAATTTCTGATTTGTCAGATTGATTTTAAAGTGTCTCCATTTATAATATATGGTGGCCATTTTTTATACACTGAGTTAACTAATGATGCAAAATTTTGAGGGAACTATATTTAAGGTATTTGTAAAATTAGAAACTATATTTTAAGGTATTTGTAAAATGGCAGAGATCACATCCTTTGCAGCTATTCTTATTTAACTTTTTTTAAAGATATGAATTTAAAAATGTAGGCAAAAGTACAGTTTTCAAAACCCCTTGATTTATATGATCAAGCATTTTAAGGCTTTTGGTCTAGATCAGCATTGTCCAATAGAAATAGAGTATGAAGCACATATCTACCTTTAAAATTTCCAGTAGCCACAATTTAGAGAGATAAAATTATTATTAATTTAATTTTAGATATTACAATTTTAGCAAATAATTGGCACAAAATTAATGTAATAATATGCCTTCTATTTTTTCATTCTTAATCTTTGAAATCTAGAATGTATTTAACTTTCCCAGTACATGCCAATTCAGATGAGCCTTATTTCCAGTACTCAATAGCCATAGTAGATTGATAGTGCCTACTGAACATTTCCATCACGATAGAGAGTTCTGTTGAACTGCTGTTATTTGGGGAATGGAAGGCAATGGCAGTGAGTATTGAAAATAATTGCTCCATTGTAAGGTAATTGCCTCAGGTGAAGTTTTTGCAAGGACTTCAAGGAAAGAGAAAATACAGTGCTCTCGCTAGCAAAAGTGACTCTGAACAACAGGGTTTTAAGATTTTCACCTTTATCACAAAGCATATACATGTCTCTATTTCAGATTTCAGGATCCCATTCCTTCTCAATTAGTTCTCCAATTTTCATATGAAAAGTTTTGCAAGTCTGTTAAGTTCAGCTTACATTCTAATTATATAACTTGTATACTTTTGGGAATAATTTTTAGCCATATCTGCCCAGAGTTATGGGAGCACCATAGAAGTTCT
>NW_006952736.1:0-634 GCF_000164805.1 Carlito syrichta | reverse complement strand
CTATCAGGGGAAGCCTGTACTACAAGGGGCCTGTCCTCCAAAACAGGCAATTCCAGATTTGTGGGGTTTCACCATGTACATGCTGAGGAAAAACAAAACAAAACAAAGCCATGAGATTTGAAACTGGATGAAATTGACAGAACTGGTTTCAATCTGAGCTGTCACTCTTACTGTCTATACAATATTTGGCATGATCTCTGAGGGCTGTGAACTACAGTTTTTCTTTTTCATGTATTAGAGATAATAGTACCATATCGCAAGGTTGTTGTACTAATTAGATAAGAACTTGTAAAATTTCTGACACAGATAGGATCATTTTAAATGACACATTATTGCCAAATGTTACCATTTCATCAGTAAACATGCTTCTCTTCAATTATTTGTTGGATTTAACTTATGATTTAATGCAAAATAATTATCATTATATTTTCTTCTATATTTGATTATGTGGTTGAATAATTTATAGGTGTCAGAATTTTATTTTAAAATGCTAAATATAAAATTATAGTCATTATTACTGATAAGTTTACAAACATTTTAATTAAGTTCACTAAAAATAAAATGTAATTGCTGAGTATTATAATCATAAGATAATGTACATTTTTGATGTTGCTCCATGTCCCTTCTACGAGTT
>NW_006952735.1:0-735 GCF_000164805.1 Carlito syrichta | reverse complement strand
CAACAAATCAGGACAGCCATTGGGGAGGGTTGGGGCTGGAAGGTGCTGAGCTTGGGGGATGCTCACATGTGGGGGAGCAGGGTGGGAGGAAGGACTGAGGGCAGAAAGTTTGCAGGAGAATATATTTCTTTCCTTAGCTTTCTTTCTTTCTTTCTTTCTTTCTTTCTTTCTTTCTTTCTTTCTTTCTTTCTTTCTTCCTTCCTTCCTTCCTTCCTTCCTTCCTCTCTTTCTTTCTTTCTTTCTTTCTTTCTTTCTTTCTTTCTTTCTTTCTTTCTTTCTTTCTTTTTCTTTCTTTCTTTCTTTCTTTCTTTCTTTCTTTCTTTCTTTCTTTCTTTCTTTCTTTCTTTCTTTCTTTCTTTCTTTTTCTTTCTTTCTTTCTTTCTTTCTTTCTTTCTTTCTTTCTTTCTTTCTTTCTTTCTTTCTTTCTTTCTTTCTTTCTTTCTTTAATTTCTTACCTCATTAGGTTGCCTAGGCTGCTCACAAACCGCCCAACTCGGGTCATACTCTCAGCCTGGGTATCCCAAACTGCTGCAATCACAGGATTTCCATTTGGTCGACATCCTGGTCTTCCTGCTTTTCTTGTACTCTGGGTTAGAGGAGATCCTCCTCACGAGGTCTGCCCTCACCCAAAGGTTACTGAGTTTTGCTTGGAGTCACGGTGGGAGCTTGCTATGGTGTTCATCCTGGTCTCAAGCTTGCAGGCTGTGGCCATTTTTGTGTCTCAGCCACCCTGAG
>NW_006952734.1:0-590 GCF_000164805.1 Carlito syrichta | reverse complement strand
TCTGGAGTGTCTAGGCATAGCCTGGGGTGGTCTGTGCTATCACAGTGACTGTTTGTGTCTGTCTGAAATGCCCAGGTTTGTCTGGGATGTCCAAGTCTGAGCTGGGTGTCTGGGTCTGTCTGAGATTTCTGGACCTGTCCAGTGTGTCTGACCCTCTGCTGAGTGTCTGAGTCTGTACAAGCTGTCTGATTGGGTCTGTCTGAGGTGTCTAGGCCTATCCAGAGAGTTTGGGCCTGTCCACGGTGTCTGAGCTTGTCCTAGATATCTGGGCCTGTCCAGGGTGTCTGGCCCTCTCCTGAATGTCTGGGTCTGTTCAAGTTGTCTGACTGGGTGTGTCTGGGGTGTCTGAACCTTTCCAGAGTGTCTGGGCCTTTCTGAGATGTATGGACCTGTCTGGTATGTCTAGGCATAGCCCTGGTGTCTGTACCTGTCCTGGCTGACTGTCTCTGTCTGAGATGTCCAGGTTTGTCTGGGGTATCCAAACTGATCAGGTTGTCTGGGTCTGTCTGAGGTGTCTGGGTCTATCTGAGATTTCTGGACCTGTGTGGTGTGTCTGGCCCTTTCCTGGGTGTTTGAATCTGTCCAAGTTG
>NW_006952733.1:0-781 GCF_000164805.1 Carlito syrichta | reverse complement strand
AAACTCAAAGAATTGCATAGCATGGTGTTAGATACATGTGGAATTTCTAGAGATGTGATTTTTTGTTTGTATGTCTTTTTTAAATACTGGGTCTAAAAACAGTTAATTGTATATTAGTGTGTACTTTTTTAGAGAAGAAAATAAAGGTGACAAACAACCTGTACTTGAAACCTACGTATCACACAACAGAATTTGTTCTTCTAATGCAAGTTAGGAGACAACCACTTTTTTTTTTTTTTTTTTGAGTTGGAGTCTCACTCTGTAGCTCAGACTTGAGTGCAGTGACACTGCAGCCTCAACCTGCTGGGCTCCAGTGATCCTTCCGCCTCAGCCTTCCAAGTAGCTGGAATTACAGGCATGCGCTACCACGCCCGGCTAATGTTTTCATTTATTGTAGAGATGAGGTCTCGCTGACCAGGTGGGTCTCGAACCCGCAGGCTCAGGCAATCCACTCACCTCAGCCTCCCAAAGGCGCAGGATTACAGGCTGAGCCACCAAGCCCGGCTGAGACAACCACTTTTTTAAAAAACCTAATTTATTTGCAATAGTGAAACATCCATATAGTTTAAAAATCAAAAGATATAGAAGACTACAAATTTAGTTTTCTCCAGCCCCCTACATAACACTTTCATTAGTGTCTTGTTTAGATAAAGCATTATTTCTAAATATATATATATTCAAAACTGTCACATGTTGTCTTGCTTTGGCAGGACATATACTAACATTGGGACAATATGGAGAAGTTAGTATGTCATCTGCCCAAGAATGAGAGGTAAATTTT
>NW_006952731.1:0-725 GCF_000164805.1 Carlito syrichta | reverse complement strand
ATGTGTGGAAATAGAAAACCACATTCCAGATTAACCTTATAATGTGTCCATGTAGAATTGTTGGATTGGCGACGTCCATAACCAGATTCTCTTTTGTTCTCAGTAAGACTCTTGGAAGTTACCTGGCGACGTAAAAGTTCAAAGTCTTATATACCAATACTCATAAGCCCAAAAGGTAAGAAGGACCCTGGAATCCAAGATTGCTGGATCCCCTTTAAGAATACGTCGTAAAGATTGGGGAACACCTAATCCCACGTTACGAATATCAATCTACAATCCAGTAGTAGTTTCTGGATTAGGAGGTAAACCTGAAGCCAGAAATTACACGAAAAATGGCGAGATGATTCCTTGGGTTGTGGAATCTGGCCTTACAGCCTCCTGCAAAAAAAGGAGAGCAGATGGCCAGATTCTCTGTTACAACTAAGAAGTTGATCAGCAGTTTCCTGAGAATCGGTAATGACAGACTTGTGGTACGTATACAGGAATTAGTTCTGAAAAGTGTGGGGACTGGGACTCCAAATTCCTGATTAGCATTTAGAAAATTCCTGTAGACTTCTAGATATGAGAACTACCTTAAGCCAGGGAAAAATTAACAACTGCCCAGAAGTTTGCTGGTCATATCCAAACTGTTTTCCTTGTTCCACATTGGTAACATGAGTAGAATCTTTCTGGGGACGTAGAGTCCGAGATTTCTGTTTCATTCTCAGAAGAACGATGAGATGTTT
>NW_006952730.1:0-914 GCF_000164805.1 Carlito syrichta | reverse complement strand
TCAAGAATTTACCTGGAGTAACTCAAATCATTTTACCAAATAGATACCTGCACCAATATGTTTTTTGCAGCTCTAATAACAAATGCAAAAGAAGATGGTTTGAACCATGTTGCCCATCAAAGCTGGAGTGGATAAAATAAATGTGGTATATACACAGTGGAATATTATGCAGCCATGAAAAAGACAGATTGAAGGATTTTGCAGAAGGTTTGATGGATATGAGGTAGGTAATTTTCAGTGATTTACCCCAGAAACAAAGAACAGAGTTCCATATGTTCTCACCCATGAGCTGAACTTGATCACTTCTAGTGCTTTAAGAAAGTGATTGGCAGTTGTGGAAATCTGTCTAGGGAGAGGGGAGAGATTGGCATTGGAGGGATACTGCTAAGGAAGGGAAGGGCATACCTCATCAACCAGGGACCTGCATAATCAATGTTTGTATATCTAAATCTGAATTGTATCCCCCATTTTTTTAAAAAATAAAAATAAATGATTAAATAAATAAATAAATGAAAGCTGTATAATATGCAACTGACTTCATTTGTTTATTTTTTTAACTTTCAAAATGTTTACAATTCAGGGTTGTGTATAGAAATGTTCATTATGCAGGGAATGATTTTTTTTTTTTTTTTTTTTTTTTTTTTTTTTTTTGAGTTGGAGTCTCACTCTGTCGCCCAGACTGGAGTGCAGTGGCCGCTCCCGGCCACCGCAGCCTCGACCTGCTGGACTCCAGTGATCCTTCCGACTCAGCCTTCCAAGTAGCTGGAATTACAGGCATGCGTTACCATGCCCGGCTGATTTTTTTGATTTATTGTAGAGATGAGGTCTCGCTGCCCAGGCGGGTCTCGAACCCGCGGGCTCAGGCAATCCACTCACCTCAGCCTCCCAAAGGCGCGGGATTACAGGCTGAGCCA
>NW_006952729.1:0-648 GCF_000164805.1 Carlito syrichta | reverse complement strand
ATAAGGAGTGAATATACTTATATCACTTATTACTTAAGCAATATCTAGTAACTTATAACCAAGTGAAAGAAAGCATTCTTGATGTGCTTAGAGTTTAACCCTTGCGTATGTCAGAAAAGGCCAAACAGCATAGTGGGAAATGGAAAAATAAACCATGACATTTCCAGGTTAGCTGTGAGTACTTCATGTAAATATGCCATTTTCTTCTTCCATGACTGCACAGAATTCTTCAGCGGTACCAAACAGCAAAGGTGGAAGACAGAAGGGCCTCAGCTTCCCGGGCTCACCCTGTGGCCCAGGGTCTTTGGCCCCCCAGGACCCTGTCAATCAGACGGGTCTCCAAGGCTGGCTCCCAACAGGTAGGGATCTTGTTTTAATCTTTTACATGTGGTCAGTCAGTTTTCTCAGCAATATTTACTGAATAGGTTCTCCTTTCCCCAGTTGTCTGTGATCTGACCACAGTTTCAACATCTAGTCAATGTAGATGATAATAACTGCCTTGGAAGAATATTCTGAAAATTTAAAGAGCTAATATATAGAAAGTATTAGCAAATGTAACTCAGCAAAACAAAAAAAAATCAATTACCATAAAAATGACTTCCCCCTGCCATAATACTTTGTTTTGGGATTTTCCAAGCATAAGATGTA
>NW_006952728.1:0-4130 GCF_000164805.1 Carlito syrichta | reverse complement strand
CAGGGTCACTGGAGCCCAGCAGTTCAAGGCTGCAGTGCCCGGGAGCAGCCATTGCACCCCAGTCTGGAGGACAGGGTGAGACTCCAACTCAAAAAAAAAAATTCATATGAAGCCACAAACAATAAAGAATAATTAAAAGAATCATATCAAAAGAAACAAAGCAGAAAGGATCACTGTTCTAGACATCAAAATTTACTGTATTTTTAGAGTAATCAACACAGCCTGGTAGTGGTACAAGAATAGGTCCATAGGAAAATGGATCAGGACAGAGAGTAAAATTCTAGAATTCTCCACCAACTCATGTTTGCAAAAACCTCTAAGACCCAATGGGTAATGGAGAACATATTCAGTAAAGGGTGCTGAGAAAAGGTTGACAACATGCACCAGATTAAAACAGGACACATACCTATCACCATACACATTCACTCTAAATTGATCAAAGACCTAAACGTAAAACACCAAATCATAATAATTCGAGGAAACGCAGGAGACACCATTAGGTAACCTGGAACTGGAAACTAATTCCTCTTCAGAACCCTAAATACCCAAACCTTGAGAAATAAGTTAGACAAGTGGGAACTCATCAAATTAATATACTCCTGCAAAAGAAAAGAAACCATCAGAAGAACAGAAATACAGCCAACAGAATGGGAAAAACGATTCTCCACCTATATATCTGCAAAAAGACATAACATCTAGGATCTACAAGTAACTCAACCACTCAGAAAAATCAGACAAACATTCACTTTGAAAAGTGTGCAAAATACGTGATCGGACACTTTTCATAAGAAAAGATACAGGTAGCCAACAGACACATGAAAATTGCTCATCCTCACTCATCATCAAAGAAGTGCAAATGAAACCACTTTGAAATACAACATACCCCCTGTAAGACTGGCCATCAATAATAAAACAAACAATAACAGATGTGGGGAAGGATTTGGGAAAAAATAACTGCTTCTACACTGTATGTGGACTGAAATATAGTAGAAACTTCATTGGAAAGCAGTGTGGTGGCTTGTAAAGGGACAAGATGTTGACTTACCATGTGACTCAGTAATTCCCCTGTCGAGAATATACCTGGAAGAACTCAACTCATTTTACCAAAAAGATGCCAGTATGTTTTTTGCAGCTCTAAACAAAATTGCAATAAAACATGGTACCAACCATGTTGCCCATCAAAGCTGCAATGGATAAATTAACTGTGGTATATACACAGTCGAATATGATGCAGCCATAAAAAAGGACAGAGAGAAGGACTTCGCAGAATGTTTGATGGAAATGAGGAAGGTCATTTTCAATGATTTATCACAGAAACAAAGAGCAGAGTTCCATATGTTCTCACTCATGAGCTGAAATTGATCACTTATAGTGCTATAAGAAAATGATTGGCAGTAGTGGAAAACTGTTTAGGGGGAAAGTTTGCAAAATACGTGTGAGATTGGCAGTGGAGGGATAGTGAAGGAAGGGAGGAGCATACCTCATCAACCAGGGACCCTGCATAATCAATGATTGCATATCTAACTCTGAATTTTACCCATATTTTTTTGAAATTAAGATATATAGTTAAATAAATGAAAGCTGTAGGCATGCAACTGACTTTATTTGTTTAATATATATATATATATATTTACTTTAAAAATGGTTACAATTCAGGATTGTGCCTAGAAAAGTTCATTATGCAGGGATTGATTTTTTTAAGAATTGTATAATACTCCAATGATAACTCCTTTTCCTATTAATGCGTTGGAATACATGGTATAATTCTGCCTTCAAAATTGACAACTAAAGTGTTTCTCACATAAATTAGGATTGTTTTATTCTGCCTAAATTGAAACTTTTTGAGATTCCAGAACTATATCATTCTTAGAAATCTATACCTTGAGATTCAGTGTACCTAAGTGCTATTCAAAAGACAGAATGCATAATAAATGTTAAAATTTTTAGAAAATAAAACAGAATCGTAAGTAAATACAATTTTTCCATTCTTACAATTTGTGTACTGTTTCTTGGTGTACTCTGTATTTTCTGCTTGCTAATTTTGAGTAAATGTCACAGATGTGCAATCCATAGAGAAAAATTTCCCTTATATATTTGACGGAAATATAAAATCACGTTTCCTTTATATTTTAACCCAATTTTTATTTTTAAAACTGTATTTCCATTGAATCGACTAATATTTCCTCTACTTAAGACATAACGCTATACTCTGCAACAAAGTATCCGATTAATCTGATACTATAAATCACCAAGAATTTTAAATGAGGCACACAGAAAAGAGAGAATTTGGCGTCCAATATATATAAAAAAATATAACTGGCAGATTCACAAAGTAGTAAGTAATTGGGCTCTGCATGAGTATAAAAATTTAGATAATTGATAATTCTGGAAAATTGATTATGATCTTAGCAAAAGGAAAGTACAAATCCTGTAGGAAAAACTGCTCAAAGGATGTTACACAACACTAAAAACATCCAAAAGTTTCTAAACTAAAGAAAGTGCTAAAATATTATTTCGTTGTGCTATAACCAATCTCCAACAGGACCTAATGACCAAAATAATAAAAGACAACCTCTTGGGCAACACCCTCAGGTCCCGTCCCAGTTTGAGAACTTCTCGGTCCTCTCAATAAAGACTGCTTAAATAAAAGACTAACTGGTATAGAGGATTATTGAGTAGTTACTTATCCCTGGAGAAATTTTTGGATAGGTGTGAACACATGGTTCTCTTCACTTCTTGGGAATGAAATCCACAATGTATACCGCATTTGTCAGAGCACTGTACACAAGTGCTTGCAGCCTAAGGATTTCTCAGTAGTCAAGGTCGCTCCCATAATGATGTCAAAGTTCTGAGTTTGATGTCATCGATGACAATTTGACATGCTTGTTTCCCTGACTTTACTTACCTCTTTTAATGTAAAAATGAGCCTTTTAGTCAATATACAGATTCACTGAAATAGCCATTACGTTAACATCTTTCTTCTCAGACTGGGAAATTACAATAAGGAATTCATATGAGCCCATAAACAATCATGAATAGCCAAAATAATCTTATCAAAAGAAACAAAGCAGGAGCTATCGCAGTTACAGAAATCAAACTTTACTACAAGTTTACATTAATCAACACAGCCTGGTATTGGTACAAGAATAGATCCATAAGACAATGGATCAGGACAGAGAATGAAATCCTCAAGTTCTCAACCAACTCATCTTTGAAAAAAACCTCCAAAACCCACTTGGCATTGGAAAACATATTCAGTAAATGCTGCTAGGAAAAGGATGACAACAGGCACAAGATTGAAACAGGACCTGTATCTATCTCCATACACATTAACTCTAAATGGATCAAAGACCTAAATGTACAACACCAAATTATAATAATCGTAGAAAATGCAGGAGACACCGTTAGGGAAACTGGAACCAGAAGCTAATTCCTCTTCTGGGCCCTAAATACCCATGCCTTAAGACTCAAGTTGGCAAAATGGGATCTCATCAAATTAATATACTTCTGCAAAACAAAAGAAGAGCAGGGATACAGTCAACAGATTGGAAAAAACTATTGTCCACCTATATATCAGAAAAATGTATAATATCTAGAATCAACAAGAAACTCAAACACTCAGAAAAATCAGGTAAACCTTCCCTTTGAAAAGTGTGCAAAATCCGTGATTCAACACTTTTCATACGAAGAAATAGGGGCAACCAGCAGACACGTGAAAATTAATTAGCCTTACTCATTATCAAAGAAATGCAAATAAAACCACTTTGAAACACCACATACCCCCTGTAAGACTGGCCATCATTAATAAAACAAAAAATAACAGATGTAGGTCAGGATTTGGGAAGAAATAAATGCTTTTATACTGCATGTGGACTGAAAAGTATTGAAACATCTTTGGAAAACTGTGTGGTGGTTTTTAAGGGCCAAGATATTGACATTCCATGGGATGAAGTAATTCCCCTGCTGAGAATATACATAAAGGAACTCAAATCATTTTAACAAAAAGATACCTGCACCAGTATGTTTTTTGCAGAACCTTTTAGCCCATAAAAAATGGAATGGAAAAAAATGAATGTGGTATATACACAGTGGAATATTACGCAGCCATAAAAAAGGACAGATATAAGAAT
>NW_006952727.1:0-338 GCF_000164805.1 Carlito syrichta | reverse complement strand
AAGTTTTCTTCAATTATTCCTTCAAATAGGTTTTCCAAAGTTTTTGTTTTCTCTTCTTCCTCAGGAACCCCTATGATTCTTAAGTTCGAACATTTTACATAATCTCCTATTTCCTGAAGACTTTTCTGAGTTTATTTGAAGGACTTGTTTTGTTTTCTGAGTTTATTTGAAAGACTTGTCTCCAAGTTTTGAGGTCCTTTCTTTTAGCTGCTCTAGTCAACTGTTAAAACTCTTCACTATTTTGTATTTTCCTAAGTAAGTCTTTTATTTCTAGAAATTCAGATTTTTTAAAATACTTAAATTATTTTGAAAATTTTTTATCCATGTCCTGAGTAGTT
>NW_006952726.1:0-3386 GCF_000164805.1 Carlito syrichta | reverse complement strand
CATGTCTGATATTAATATTGCAACTCTTGCCTTCTTTTGTGTTCTGTTCATGTGAAAAATTGTTTTTCATCCTCATTCTTTGAGTCTGTGAGTTTCTGTTCTGGTGCAATGAGTCTCCGGTGAAAACATATAGTTCTCTCACTTTTTTTTTTTTTTGAGTTGGAGTCTCACTCTGCTGCCCAGACTGGAGTGCAGTGGCTGCTCCCGGCCACTGCAGCCTCGACCTGCTGGGCTCTGGCAATCCTTTCTCCTCAGCCTTCCAAGTAGCCAGAATTACAGGCATATGCTACCACGCCCAGCTGATTTTTTGATTTATTGTAGAGATGAGGTCTCGCTGCCCAGGCGGGTCTTGAACCCGTGGGCTCAGGCAATCCACTCACCTCAGCCTCCCAAAGGCATGGGATTACAGACTGAGCCACCGAGCCCGGCTTATGTTTTTTTTGTTTTTGTTTTTAAATACAGTTTGCCATTCTATGTCTTTTCAGTGGCGCATTTAGTACATTTATGTTCTGGCTAATTATTGAGATGTGAGAGTTTATTCCTGTCATGAAGTTCTTGTAGAGTTTGTTTATTGTTCGTTTATTTTCTTTTGGATTTCGGGTTGATATATGTGTGTGTTTTTAATCTTTTCCCTGCATTCATGAGTAGCGTATGATCATTCTTTATATTCTCTCTTCTATGTTTAATGCTTTCTTAAGTGTTTCTTGTAGAGGTGATCTGGATGCAGTATAAACCCTTAGTAACTGAATGTCTGGGAAGGATTTTAATCTTCCATCACTGAGGCAACTTAGGTTAGCTGGGTAGGAAGTTATTGGTGGAATTGTTTATCTTTGGGAAATTTTAAATCGGAATTCAGTCTTTTCTAGCCTGTAGTGCTTCTGTAGACAAGTCTGTTGCTATTCTAATTGGTCTTCCCCAGTAGGCAGTCTGACCTTTCTCTCCTGCTGCCATAGAATTTTTTCTTTTATACATACTTTGTGTAAGTAATTATTATGTGTCAGAAGTTGATTTTCTCATTTAATGTTTTACAGCAGTTCTCTGAATCTCTTGTGTTTGAATGGTCATATCTCTAATGAAGGAAGTTTTCTTGACAATTTCATGGAATGTTTGTTCCAAGGTGGTCTCTGTCTCTGTATCTGTCTCAGGAGTGCCAATTAATCATATATGTTTTTGGTTTCCTGATGTAATTATACATCTCTTGGAGTCTTTTTATGTATTTTTAAGCATCTTTTCTGTTTTTCACTGTTTGGGTTAGTTTCGTATTTTCATCTTCTAGCTCTAAGCTTCTTTCTTCTGCTTAGCTAATTCTGTATTCCATACTTGTCAGTTTATAATTTATTTCATTTACTGCATTCTTGATTGTGATCATCTCACTTATGAATTCCTTCAATCTTTTCTCTTGTATCTCCTCATTTCTATTCATTCTATTAATATCTTGATATCTGGATTTGTGTTTTGAGACCAGGTGTTCTGAGAGCTCTTCATTATTTGAGTTCTGAAGTCTGTATTCTCAGGTGCTGTCTTCCTGGGAGTCTGGATTCAATTTGAGGTACTCCTTTGGTTTACATTTGTGATGGCTTTCCTCTTCCTTTTTCCCCTTCTTTAATTCCATTGCTCCGAGATTGAGGGATAGTTTTACTTCTGTTTGCTCAAACTCCTCTTCTTCCTTTTATAGATCCTCTGGATTTATCAGACTGGGAATGGGGAACTCTGCTTTTTGTCATTTTGAGACTTAAGATGTGATGGATGGGGGAGCTATGGTTCAGAAGATATCTACAGATAATACTATCTACTGACAGATGTGTGGGCTTCCTGGAACTCACTTTCCACCACCTTAGTATCTGTGCATGATATGGGGGCATATGCATGTCCCTGAAAGCAAAATGAGATTAGAAAAGGGAAAATAATGAAAAAGAAAGCAGGAGAAGAAAGGAAGATGAGAGACAATGTTTTGCTCTATTGCACAAGCTGCAATGAAGTAGAACAGTTATATCTTCCTTCAGCTTCAATATTCTGGGCTAAATAACTTTGCCATCACTTTAGCATCCTAAGTAGCTGGGACTACAGAGGCACACCACTACACCTGGTTAATATATATATATATTTTTTTATATAGGCAGGGTCTTGTTACTTTGTGCTCTGGTCTGAACCTCCTGACCTCAAGCACTTATTGTCCTTAAGTGCTGGGGTATAGATCCATATATGCTTTATTTAATCTCATAATTCTTTAATATATGAAATGAAAATATGACTATATTTTGCTTTCTCTATCATTGACCTGATCAAATGCAGGCCAATTTTATATATTAGTGTCTTAAATACTAGGTTTTGTTTTCAATATTGCAGTTAATACTATTTTTCTCATATTCTAGAAGAGTTGTTTATACTATGCTTACATTTTTAAACATTACATATTGTCCTATTTTTCATCCCAGGTTCTGCTTTTTTTCTTAATTATATTGATTACATGGAACATGATGCAGAAATATTCTTCTGGAATCAGCATGATTTTTTATTTTATTATTTTCTTGTTCCCTTCAATTTCTCTCATTTCTCAAATACCTTTCTTCCTTCCTACCTCTTTATATTATCATGTTTAATGGATTTCAACTCTATTAATTGATTATAAGTAATAATAATGAATGATAATGATGATTAGTACTGCTATTTTTGCCCATAACCTACTTACAATATTTTTCTATTTATGAGGTTTTTTTATGTATGGATCTACTATTCAATTTCTTCATATTAGTAGTACAACAAACGTATCTGTCTTTACCACAAAACAAATGCTTCAGACAACAACTTATATCTATTTTGTGGTCTTCTCTATTTCACAAACCTATCTTTCCCTGCCAGCATAAAATTAATTATAATTCTGAATCTTGTACTCTTTTTCTCTGTGGTTTATTTATTCTATATATATATATTAATCAAGTAAAATTATTTTTATATAAACATTATACAATGGCTATCATATTAGTGAAGTCTACTTTATTAATTCCTTTATTTGTGCTTAAGACTTTCTTCATTTTATTTAGGAATCATGATTTTACCTCTAGAAACATGAAATATATTTCTATGCTATTTTGGAGAAAATTATTTTTGTCGTATCACATTTATCTTTACATTCAATTGATCACAGAGTTTTGTATATGGTACAATATACACATTCAAATTTATTTTAATTTAATATGGATGTCCAACTTACCCAGTACAATTAATTTATTTTTACAAGTACTCATTCATCGTGATAGCTTTTTATTGCAAATTAAGTGACTATACACGTGTGGATCAGTTTCTTGATTTTCAAACTAATTGGACTGGATTGCTTTATTAACATTTCACTGATGCAATGCTATTTTAATTACTGTCATTTATTAAAG
>NW_006952725.1:0-1183 GCF_000164805.1 Carlito syrichta | reverse complement strand
AATCTGGGAGTCCTGGTTCTCATATTATTCAGAGCAACGTCCTATATGCATACCACAAATTGGTCATTGCCGATCCCCAGGAACCTGTAGCACCTCTTGAAAGTTGAAACTGAGAATCTGGCCTACTGGTCCATTTGTTTCACCAGGTCCTGTAAGACCAGATTCCACAATCCACGCAATCATCTGCCATTTGTTAATGTGATCATTGGCTTCAGGTTTACCTCGTAGTCCAGAAACTACTCCTGGACATTCGTTTTCGCATTGAGAATATGGGATAAGGGGTTCCCTTATATATATAGGATGTATTAAATATATAGGATGTATTCTTAAGGGGGAACCAGTAATCTTCGATTCCAGGTCCCTGGGAAACTTTTTGGCGTATGAGTATTCTTATGTAAGATTTTGTACATCCACGTCACCAGAAAACGTCCAGGCGTCTTACTGATATTAAAAAAAGGAATGGGGGATATGGGAGGCCTCAATCCATTTCTACATGGCTCTGTTATAAGGGCTAATCTAGAATCTGGGCTTCTAGTTCACTAAATTCTTCAGAGCAAATTGCCACTTGGAAAGGACAAGTGTCATTATAGATTCCCAACAACCTTCCGGTCTTTTGATGGTTGTAACCAAGAACCAGTTCGTGCATTTCAGTTGGGTTTCTTGGCACAACTAAAGCCAGCCTACAGGACTAAGGCATCATCTCACCATATGTGTGTGTAACTCTTCTCTTAAGATGTACCCAGTAACCCTAAAACTTCCGTTTGTGCATCTATTTGATATATCCTCGGGGTTTTAAAGTAGCTAAGCATGTAGTACATATTTTTAAAGGTAACAAGGAATCACAGATTCCACGTACCTGGGACACAGCTGGGCATCTGTCCATTTGCATACAGAATTTTAAAATCCAGATCACCAGGGAAAATCAAGGCATATTGCTTAGAACGAGAAGAGGATGCGAGTTCAGGGGTCCTCAATCGTCAAACTCTATATGGCCTCTTGATACGGTTTAATGAGGAATCTGGGCTGGTAGGCCTTTCCACTTCTCAGAGCTACTTGCTGCGTGGATACTTAAAATCTCTAATTACAGATCCAAGAAGAATCCAGTCCTTTCAATAGTCATAACGGAGAATCTGGAACTACAATTTCATTTGTTTCTTATGAACATCTTCGGCCATAATCCAGT
>NW_006952724.1:0-579 GCF_000164805.1 Carlito syrichta | reverse complement strand
AAGCAAAGTTATATAGATTAAAAAACCTGGATGAATGTTCATAAAGAAAAAGAGAGGATGGGAAATGAATAAAGAGAGTGAAAAAAGATTATTTACTTTTAATTTGTTTAACAGATTATAGTTTGTTTAAAATAATAATAGCAATGATGTATTAATTATATGTTATATAATATGTAATACATACATATGCTTATGTATAATTAAAGTAGGTGACAGCAATGATACAAGAAATAGAAGAATTTAAGAATATTTTGTATTAAAGAACTGAGTATCACATGTTCTCACTCCTAAGTGAACCTTGAACGACAATCATAATACCATAAGAAAAGGATTTCACTAATCATCAGGGAGATGCAAATCAAAACCACACTATGATATCACCTAACTCCAGTAAGAATGGCAATTATCAAAAAATAACAGCTGCTGGAGAGGATGTGGCAAAAAGGGAATACTTCTACATTGTTGGTGGGAGTGTAAACTAGTGCAACCTCTGTGGAAAGCAGGGTGGCAATTCCTAAAAGCTCTAAATATCAACCTCCCATATGACCCTGCAATTCCCCTACTGGGAATATATCCTCG
>NW_006952723.1:0-705 GCF_000164805.1 Carlito syrichta | reverse complement strand
TCCCCAGGAGTAAATGGAAATTTTGCGACAAAATCCCTCGCTTCAGGTTACATCAAAATACCAAAATTTCTGGTGGTCAGGCTGGTGGGAAATTGGATATTTGGTTTAGAAAATTCCACATTTTACAATGTCTTGTAAGGGGAGTCTGGTAACTTGGATTACAGTTCCCAGGTACTATGTGGGAGCCGTTCTATTGATAGTCAAACAACTGGAATTCTATGTTCATCAGGGAATATCTCGGGTATTGCTGAGAATGGAGCAGGAATCTGCGTAGAGGGAGAAAAACCTCATATACGGGAAACTACATGGCCTCTTGCTATGGAAGAATAAGGAATCAGGGTTACAAGAGTCCTAAATCCCCAAACCTACAGGGAGTCTTACTAAGGGAGAAAAACGTTTCAGGGATTTGAAGCATGAATCTGGGGAATAGGAGTCCTCATATATAGAAAACTTTCACCCTCTTGCTAAGGATGAATAAGGAATCTGGGTTACATATTCCCTCAATCCTATAAATCTACAGGGAGTCTTTCTAAGTGCTAAAAAAGAATCAGGGTTTAGAAGCAGGAATCTGGGTAATGGAAGTCTTCATATACAGGAAACTACACAGACTCTTGCTAAGAAATAATAAGGAATCTGTTTTTCAGGAGACCCCAATGCCAAAAATCTACTGGGCGTCTTGCGAAGGGCTAAACAAGAATCAGGATT
>NW_006952722.1:5292-15318 GCF_000164805.1 Carlito syrichta | reverse complement strand
GTGTGTGTGTGTGTGTGCGTAATTCTTGTCAGGATGAGAGAAAAGTTCTGTTTAAAAATAACTTCAAAAACAGTTTTTGTATTTCCTTTTCTTTCTTTTTTTAAAATCTGCACATGCATGTTTATTACAGCACAACAGCAAAAGCATGGGACCAACTATGCTGCCCATAGAAACTGTACTGAATATTAAAAATATGGTATATGTACATGATGGAATATTATGCAGCCATAAAGAAGTACAAAATTATGAACTTCACAACAACTTGGATGAATTTGGAATCTATCATATTCAGTGATATATCACAGAAACAAAAAACTGAGTACCACATGTTCTCATTCATAAGTGGACTCTCTACATCTATCATAATTCTCCAGAAAAGGGGTTGCCAGTGGTAGGACAATGTCAGGGGAGAGAGGAGGGGAACTTATAACATATATATTTTATTTTCACATTGAAAATCAGTGAGATTTTCTCAGCCTCAGAGAACATATTATGTAAAATTAAATGAAAGTGGCAGCTCACTATACTTTTTTTTTCTTTCATGGCTAACACTACAACCTGAACTTCTGCCTTATGACATTTGTTTTTAATTTTAAGTGTACATGGTTTTAATCCTGCATGCATTTTTCTTGCCACAAGATACAATTATTATTTATACAGTCAAAATTTTGAAAGACTGTCCACATATTTACCCTTTCCATTGTTATTCACTCATCTTAAGTCTCTACATACAACAGAAGTTTATTTACATCTCCCTGAAAAAATTCCCTATAATAATTCTGTTAATGGTGGTCTTCTGATTTTTCCATGTGTTCATTTTTTTGAAATATACTTATTTTGCATTCATCGTGAGAGTATTCTTGCATAATTCCCAGATAATTTCTTTCTATGCTTTGAATATATATTTTATTGTCTTCTGGCTTACACTGTTAATGTTCAGGAGTTATCACTGTCCTCATTCTTTATTCCTCTCTCTCCTCCCTTTCTGATCTTGCTTATTTGCCTCTTTTCAGTATTAGAAATAAGATGGACATTTATGTGATTTTTTAAGAAACGTTTATCTTAAGGGTTCATAATATTACTTCTATCATCAGTTTTATAAATTTCTGTGTTTTCATTTCTTTCAAATATTATTTTTGTCTACACTCTCTTCTCTTGTCCTTGACAATTATACATTTCTTTGATTTTATTAAGCATATCCCACATGCACTTTTACATGTGTTCCATCCTTTGTTGTTCTAAGCTTGGGACATTAAGTTTCTGTATATTGTGTCCATTTTCAACTCTAAAAAATATTCTATAAAACTCATCTATTTTTTTTAATTCTCCTTGAATGTTATGTTGGGTTTCTTTTCGTAGTTTTTCCTCTATTAACATTCCTCATCATGTCACTTCATATATTAACTATTATACATATAATTGTCCCAATATCAGAAAATTATGTCTTCATTTGTTGCCTATTTTTTCCTTTTGATTTTATATGTCTTGATATTTTTTACTGGAAATCAGACTGTTTTTTAGGTATTTAACTTCCATATATGTTTAAGCACATATTTATTTGAAAACATTTCAGAAATTAGTAGATATTTGTAGAATGAGGTTTATTCTTCAGAAAAAAATTTACTTTTAGTTTTTGCACCTGGAAATCTAGACTCGATCACCATAATCTAATCAGTGGCACTATTTTGACCTTAGCTTTAGTAACATTGGTGTCTTCTTATTCTTGGTCCTTCCCCCTTTTCCAGGGTGCAGCTCTGCCAGAGTTCCAATGGAAAATCTAGATATTTGTCAGAATCACTTTTTGTGCAGTCTTTGAGAACTAACTTTAATCTCTGGCCATGTGAGATTTTTGAAAATTCTGCTTGACTTTGTGGTCTCTCCACCTCTCTTTTCTTTTATATTGTCAGCATGTGAGCACCTATTTCTGAGCCAGTAAATTCTTTAATATACATCATAGAGAGAAAAATTGGATGCAATTTTCTGAGTTTCTGTATTAGTATCCTCATGCTGCTTCAGTGAGATAGCACAAACTGGGAGGATATGCACTACAGTGGAGGAGCCAAAATTACAACCAAGGGCCTGTGGTCCTAATCTCTCTGTTCTGTGATCAGATAAATTAGTATATCTTTTTAAAATTTTTATTATGCAGATGTGGTGTACAATTCAGAGTTAGGTATATAAATGTTGATCATGCAGGTACCCTTGTTGATGAGGTACGTCCCTCCCTCCCCTCGCAGTTTCCCTCAACTGCCAATCCTACCCTCCACTCCCCTGACAATTTTCCACTACTACCAATAGCTTTCTTACAGCATTATAATTGATCTAGGACAGCTTATGAGTGAGAACATATGGAACTCTGTTCTTTATTTCCATGATAAATCACTGAGTATGATCGACTCCAAATTCATCCAAGTTGCTGCAAAGTCCATATATTTGTCCTTCTTTATGGTTGCATAATATTACATTGTGTATATGTAATATCCAGTCCAGCTTCGATGGGCAACACTGTTGGTTCTGTGTTTTTGCTATTATGAATAGTGCTGCAACAAACATACGTGTGCAGGTATCTTTTTTGTAGAATAATTTGAGTTCCTCTATGTGTATTCTCAATAGAGAAATTTCTGGGTCATATGGAAGGTCAGTTTCTAGTTCTTTCAGAAATCACCACACTGTCTTCCAAAGAGGTTGTACAAGTTTGTATTTCCACCAGCAGTGTAGAAGCCTTCCTTTATCTCCACATCCTCACCAGAATCTGTTATTGTTTGTTTTATTAATGATGGCCATTCTCTCAGGGGTTAGGTGGTATCTCAATGTGGTTTTGATTTGCATTTCTCCGATAATGAGTGAAGCTGAGCACTTTTTCATGTGTCTGTTGGCTGCCCATATATTTTCTTTTGAGAAGTGTCTATTCATGTCTTTTGGCACTTTGTAACGGGGCTGTATGTTGTTTCCCTTTCAGCATGTTGGAATTCCTTGAAGATCCTAGATGTTAGACTATTGTCAGATATACATTTGATAAATATTTTATCCATTCTGTGGGCTGTCTACCTGCTCTCCTAATGGTTTCTTTTGCTTTGCAGAAGCTCATTAAATTAGTGAGGTCTCACTTGTATATCTTATTTCTTAAGTTATTAGGGTTCATAACATTACTTCTAACTATCATCAGTTTTATAAATTTCTCTGCTTTCATTTCTTTCAAGTATTATTTTTAAATGTAAAACCTCACACTATAAGAATCTTAGAAAGCACAGGAGACACCCTTTAGGGTTCTGAATAAGAATTGGTTTCCAGTTCAAAATTCCAAAGGGTGTCTCCTGTGCTTTCTAAGATTCTTATAGTGTGAGATTTTACCTTTAAGTCTTTGATCCATTTAGAGTTAATTTTTGTGTATGGTGATAGGTAGGGGTCCTGTTTCAATCTTCTGCATGTGGTCAGCCAGTTTTCCCAGTACCATTTACTGAACAGGTTTTCCTGTATCCAGTAGTTGTTGTTGGAGGCTTTGTCAAAGATGAGTTAGTTGAGAAATTGAGGCTTTGCTTTCAGAATCTCTATCCTGTTCCATTGGTCTATGTGCTTGTTCTTGTACCAATACCAGGCTGTTTTTATTACTGTAACCTTATAGTTAAGTTTGGAATATGGAAGTATGATACCTCTTACTTTGTTTCTATTATTAAGGATTGTTTTGGCTATTCGTGGTTATTTATGTTTCCATATGAATTTCTATATTGTCATTTCCAGGTCTGAGAAGAATGATGTTGGCAACTTAATGGGCATTGCTTTGAATCTGTAGATTGCCTTTGGTAGGATGGACATCTTAACAATGTTGATTCTTCCTATCCATGAGCATGGGATATTTTTCCATTTGTTTGTGTCTTCTTGGATTTCTTTGAGCAGTGTTTTGTAATTCTCGTTGTAAAGGTCTTTCACTTCTCTGGTTAGGAAGATGCTGAGGTATTTCATTTTTTTGGTGGCCTATTGTGAGTGGGATTGTGCTTTTTATTTGGGTTTCTGCCTGTTTGTTTTTGGTGTATAGGAATGCAACTGTTTTTGCACATTTATTTTGTACCCTGAAAATTGTAAAAAGTCCTTTATCAGTATGAGCAGGTTTTTGACAGATTCTCTTAGATTTTCAAGGTAGCGGATCATATCATCAGCAAATAGAGATAACTAGACTTTCTCTTCTCCTATTTGGATACCCCTGATTTCATTCTCTTGTCTAATTGCCTGAGCTAGGACTTCCAACACAATGTTGAACAAGAGGGGGGAAAATGGGCAGCTTTGTCTTGTTCCAGTTTTCAGGGGAAATGTTCCTAGTTTCTCTCCATTTAGCAATATGTTAGCTGTGGATTTGTCATAGATGGCGCTTACTATTTTGAGGTATGTTCCTTCTATACCTAGGTGTTGGAGGGTTTTTATCAAGAAGGGATGCTGAATTTTATCAAAAGTTTTTCCTGCATCTTATGAGATCATCATGTGGTTCTTGTTTTTACATCTGTTGATGTATTTAATTACATTTATGATCTTGCAAATGTTGAACCAGCCCTGCACCCTGGGGGTGAAGCCTACTTGGTCATGGTGGATGATTTTTGATATTTGTTTTTGTATCTGATTTGCTTGAATCTTGTTGAGGATTTTTGCATCTATGTTCATAAGGGATATTGACCTATAGTTCTCTTTCTTTGTTGGATCTTTACCCGGTTTGAGTATCAGTGTAATGTTAGCTTCGTAAAATGATTTGGGGAGAATTCCAACTTTCTCAATTGCTTGTAATACTTTCACTATGATTGGTATCAGCTCCTGCTTGTGCCTTTTGTAGAATTCAGCTGGAAAACCATCTGGTCCAGTGCATTTTTTGTAGTAGTTTTCATATGAGAGAGTCAATTTCCTGGGTTGTTATTGGTCCATTGAGTGTCTTCTTCTTTCAATCTGGGGAGGTGGTGTGATGTCAAAAAGGCATTTATTTCATCTAGGTTATCAAGTTTGTTTCCATATAGGTGTGCACAGTAATCTCTTATAATCCTTAGTATTTCTTCATGATCAGTTGTGATTTAATCTTTTGTATTTCTGATTGTGTTTGTTTGAGGTTTCTCTCTCTTTTCTTGGTCATTCTGGTTAGGAGCCCATCAACCTTGTAAATTCTTTCAAATAACTGGCTTTTTGTTTGTTGATGTTTTCTATGATATTTTTGTCTTTCATGTCCCATATCTGGGCTCTTATTTTTGTGATCTGGATTCTTCTGCTAAAGTTGGGGTTTTGGTAGTCTTCTCTTTTCAGCTCCCTTAGGTGATTTGTTAGACTCTCTGCTTGTGATCTTTCCATTTTCTTGATGTGTGCTCCTAGAGATATAAATTCCCCTCTTTGACTTGATTTCCTGGCATACCTTAAGTTTGGTAAGATGCTCCTTCATATTAATTTGTTTCCAGGAATCTTTCAATTTCTTCTCTGATTTTCAGTGTTGACCTAGTTGTTGTTCAGCATCATGCTGCTTAGTGTCCATGTCTTGTGGGCTCTGGTTAAATGTTGGTGTTGATATTTATTTTTATTCCACTGTGGTCTGAGAATGTGCATGGCAAGATTTCAACCTTGTGGAATTTGTTTATGTTTGATTTATGGCCATGCATGTGATCTATCTTGGAGTATGTTCCATGTGGTGATGAGTAGAATGTATACTCTGCGGTTGTTGGGTGGAATAATCTGTAGGTATCTATTAAGTCCATTTGGTCAAGTGTCAAGTTTAGGTTCTGGATCTCCTTGTTGATTTTTTTTTTTGTCTCAATGATTGATCTAGGGCTTTCCATGGGTTATTCAATTCCCCTGTTATTATAGTGTTAGAGTTAATATCTTTTTTTGTTTATTTATATGTTGCTTTATAAATGCTGGTGCTCCTGTGTTGGGTGCATATATGTTTAGGATGGATATTCTTGTTGATGGATTGAACCTTTTATCATTATGCGTGTCCTTTCGCATCTTTTAAATTTTTGATAACTTAAAGATTGTTTTGTCTGATATTTGGATTGAAACTCCTGCCTTCTTTTGTGATCCATTTGCCTGGAAACTCATTTTCCATCCTTTAACTTTGAGTCTGTGTGCATCCCTTGTAGTGATATGAGTCTCTTGGATGCAGCAAATAATGGGGTCATGGTTTCTTATCCAGCACACCATTCTGTGTCTTTTCAGTGGTGCCTTTAGTCCATTCACATTCAGGCTGATTATTGAAATGTGATTGCTTTTCCTTGTCATGAGGTTGCTATAATGTTTTTTCTTTGTTTGCTTGTTTTCTTTTGGCTTTGGGATTAATGTATGCATCTGTTTTCAAGCTTCTTGTTGTGCTGTATTCTCTGTTGATTCTGTGCTCTCTTGTTTGCTTGGGATGTGTTTGGTCATTCTTCTTTTTCTTTCTTCTGTGATTAATACCTTTTTAAGTGTCTCCTGTAAAGCAGATCTGGAAGCTACATAATCTCTTAGGGATTGAATGTCTGGGAAGGATTTTAATTCTCCATCAGTATGAAGCTGAGCTTGGCTGGCTAGCAAACTCTTGGTTGAAATTGTTTTCCTTTGAGGACTTTGAATATAGAGCTCCTGTCCCTTCTTGCTTGTAGCATTTCTGCCAATAAGTCAGTTGCTATTCTCATTGGTTTTCCCCAGTAGATAGTCTGATCTTTATTTCTTGCTGCCATTAGTATTTTTTCTCTTGTGCCTACTTTGTGTAGGCAAATTACTATGTGTCTAGGGGTTGGTCTTCTCATTTGATGTCTTGTGGTTTTCTGCATCGCGTGTTCTTGGCTGGTCACGTCTCTGGTGAGATGGGGAAAGTTTTCTTGGATTACCTCCTGGAATACCTGTTCCAAGTTGTTCTCATTTTCCTTATCTTCTTCTGGAATACAGTCAGGTATAGTTTCAGCCTTTTGATATAGTCACACATCTCTTGTAGGCTTCGTTCTTTCTTTCTGAGTCTTCTTTCTATGTTTTTTACCGATCGGGCTAATTCCATGCTCTGGTCTTCAAGTTCTGAGATTCTTTCTTCAGCTAGATTAATTCTGCTTTCCATGCTTGTCATCTTGTTATTTATTTCTGGGATGAAATTTTTCATTGCCAGATTCTCTGTTACAAATTATTTCCTTGTTGCCTCTTGTCTTTCTTGAGTCTTATTCACTCTTTCCAACCATTCCTTGATCCCTGTTGTATCACAGGGCCAGTTGTTGATGCCTTCTATTGTTTGGGCATCAAGGTCTGATTTTTCTGGAGTTTTGTCTTTTGTAGTCCTGGAATTGCCTGAGGTCTCCCTTTGACTTTTCCTCATTTGTGAGAGATCTCATGGTTTTTTTTTTCTTTAGTTCTGTTATTCAGTGTCAGTGGGAGAGGCTTTCCCTTCTGATGTTTGCTCAGTCCTCTTCCCTAGTTCGTGCTCTGGATTTGCTCTATTTTTAATTAGGATCATGGATGGGAAGCTTTGCTGTCTCTTGTGGTTTTTGAAAAGTGAGAAAAGTCAGATGCTACTTGCAAATTAAAATGTTCACTTATTGTGGTATTTTCCCATGAGATCTGCACCCCACCACCATTCTATATGACAGTGCAAAGCAGAAACCAACCCACACTACAAAACAATCTGGAATAACAACAAAGCAAAACAAAATAAACTACCACAAAAAATAAACCCAGAAAAACTAATCACACACACATACACACATGCCTAGTACAAGTAAATAGAGAAGAAAGACAAAAAGACTGAAGTGGGAAGAATGAGGAAAAAGAAAAAACTGGGTGGGATTCACGTGGAACTTTCACACATATATTGAATCACCCCTTAAACTATAAAAAATGAACATTAAAAAAACCCAGAAGGCCAAAAGAGCAAAAACCAACAACAAAATCAAAAGATGAACACTCCATCATTCACATACACACATAAACAGAGAATGACAAATAAAAGAAGAAAGAAATGGAGAAAGAAAGAAAACAAAATGGGGGGGGATGCAGATCAAAGCCTCACATATACATTCATGCACAAAGAAAAAATATTCTAAAAATAGATGAACTAACAAACAGTAAGAAAATCGGTAAAATTAAAAAATAATTGAAAATTTAAAAAATGAAACAGAACAAAGTAAAACAGCAACATAAAAACTGTCCTCTTGTGGTAGGCTCTGTAATTGTTCCTCTAATCATATCTCTCCTGCAGAGTCACCTTTTTCACTCTCTTCTCAGGGAAGGAAACAGGGAAGGAGGAGGGGCAGTGGAGGTGGCTGGGGCTGCAGCCCTTCCCTCCCACTCTCCTATGGTCAGGGAGATCTTTGGTGGGGATGTAGAGGATTGTCTCTTCCCCAGATATGTACTCTTACGAGGTTGCCTCATCCCGGCCTATCCTAGAATGGGGTTCTCCTATTTTGATTAACATTCAGGCTCTGGGTTTGTCCCGCTCAGTCGTGGCCTAGCTGTGTGGGACTAGTGTTCAGAGGATTGCTGGGGAGGAGGGGGTTTGGGTCAGCACCTTGGACTCACCACTGCTCTTGTCTTTTTGGAGTTCTTCCTCACCCTTTTCTGGCACAACCTTTGTCCCACGGTTCGATCAGGGTAGGGGGTGGAAAGCCTGGAACTCAGCACTCTTCAGGTGCCTCTGAAATTTGTGCTCTCAGGATAGTTCCTCTGGTCCATGATCCATCCCTGAGTAGTTGACCTTCCATTCACAGAGATCAGATCTCTGGGCTCCATCTGTAAGCCCCTTCCAGTGCCTTGCTAGGTGCTGAAGCAGTGAGGCAAAGCCTGGAGCAGTCGCTCTCCTACTTCAATGGTGTGGGGGCATCTGGGGCAATAGTTTGTCCATGCCAGTTAAGCAACAAGTTGGAGGCTGGGGTGTGGAGGGAGCTGGGCAAGGCAATCCAAATCTCTGCCTGGAAAATGACTGTGGTGAGCGACTACTCACCAGGCATGTATTTCTCTCGATTCTCCAATGCTTTCCCTGCAATAATCAGATCCTGTATTCCAGTTGGTCCATTATGACAGTTGATGGTATGTGCTGGGTTCCCAGACATTGGGAATCAGCTGGATTCATCAGCCTTTTCTCAGGCACTTTTCCACAGGCAGCAGACATTTCTGTTCTCAATTTTGCAAGCTGCACTCTAATTTCAGGGTGGTGGGAGCTTGTAGTCACCCTCAGAGGGGAGAGCCAATTGCATGCAACTGAGTATTCCCTCAGACAGATTTTCACACTCCCACCAGCACCCACCTACTCACACAGAGAGTCTTTATTGTCACCCACCTCCATGGAGATTCTTACAGTCTGACCTGTCAGTCACCATCTTAAGCTCCACCTCACCATCACCATAAATTAGTATTTCAAGATCACTTACACTAATTTTTTTTAACCAGAGTTCCTCAATTATATATGTTACTTGGACAAGCAAAGTTGTTTTATCAGTGTACACTTTTACTCTGGTTTGTGTCACTTGAGAGGCAAGTTCTTATGTTGTTGAATGTTAGGATGATGTATCTTCCAACTCCAGGCTGCTGACTGTGTGGGTGAAATCCACCTCAGATCCATTCACTAAATCAGGCAGAGACACATGGGAACAAATATACAACAGCTGAGAAGATTGGGAGACTGCCCTACTATTGTGGATGGTCTGAGTTCAAGTAGCTCACAATGTCTTGCAGCTCCACCATGCAACTTATGGTGACTCACTCAAGTTTTGTCTGGAAATTGAAAATTGAGGCAGCATAATGTTATCATTGGTATCTCAAATTTTTTTAAAAATCACATAAACACAAATGTCTTTGATGGTAAACACAGCTCACTCTATGACCCTATCAGGTTATTAAACACTGAGTGCTCTGTGACAAGTCACATATAACAGACACAAAGAACACATACTCAAGATTCAACTTACATTGAAAACAAAGATATTTTTTTCATGATATGGCAACTGTTCATAATCTCATTCCTCACCTGAGAGAAGTTTTAGTAGCACAAGTCAAAGAAGTTGACTCCATTCTTTATACAGCTTTGCCAGGGACCATCCCTAAGGATTT
>NW_006952722.1:0-4845 GCF_000164805.1 Carlito syrichta | reverse complement strand
ATTGTTGTTTGCCTTCTTTCTGGAAGGGAGTATCTATAGCACTCTCTGTAAGAGTATTTATGTTCTTTTCCTGCCTCAGCATTGTTCAGTGTTGAGTGAGATGAGGCTGGGGGGTGGAGTGGTTATTCAGGAATTGGGGACAAGGAGGAGACTTTGCTTTCTGGAGTCTGAGTTAGGTTAGGAGACCTTAAACACTGACATGTCTCCACCATAGAGCAATGCTTGTGGATGTCTGTGGTAAAAATTAGTGTATGTTACATGTGGGGAAATATGGATTTATTTAACCAAGAGTAGAGAGTTGCCAACTGTGTACACCAAGATGCTCATAGAATCTTCCATCTTATAAGTTCTTCCAATAGTGTGATGTTGACAATTCTCCCATTAGACTTATTATCACATTTTTCTCCTGTTTACTTTTTTTTTTTTTTTTTTTTTTTTGAGTTGGAGTCTCACTCTGTCGTCCAGACTGGAGTGCAGTGGCCGCTCCCGGCCACTGCAGCCTCGGCCTGCTGGGCTCCAGCGATCCTTCCACCTCAGCCTTCCGAGTAGCCGGAATTACAGGCATGCGCCACCACACCCAGCTGATTTTTTGATTTATTGTAGAGATGAGGTCTCACTGCCCAGGCGGGTCTCAAACCCGCGGGCTCAGGCAATTCACTCACCTCAGCCTCCCAAAGGCGCGGGATTACAGGCTGAGCCACCGAGCCCGGCTTCCTGTTTACTTTTTAATTGGCCTATCATTGTGACAAAGTACCACTATGTGTCTTTTAGGTACATAAAAAGTCAAAAGAGTTATAAAATACCTGCCTGTCATTCTGGTTGAAAAGTAGATTGAATAAAGTAGAAGCATGTTCCAATTTAAGGCTTCGACTAAAGATTTAGACATAGCTTGCATCAGTTACCTTTGACATGACTTCGTCCCTGGCTACCATATGACTGCATCCACTTAAGGCATTCCAAGTAGAAATCTTGGTCTGCTCAGGAAACACCTAAGATCATAAAGATAAAAGTGCAATGATGCAAATTTTTATGTGCCCTTAAGCTTAAATCAATAGTATTCTGAATCAATAGTAACTGGATGCTAAATCATAAATATACTCATAGAAGAAATATAGGAGTAAAATTCTATCTTGTTATCTGTTGATATGACATTAATTTGCATAAAGTGTGTATGAGTTTCTTAAACAAATTTTTCTATTTTTTAAAGTTTGACATTATTCAAAAGTCATATGTTACATAAGATATTTTCAACAAAACCAGACAGAATTATACAAAATGCTTCTGAAAAAAAAAAGAAAAGATTGAACTATGTTCATGAATTGTTTGACTTAATATTGTATATTCTCCAAAATTTGTTGAAAATATGTGCAATAAAAAAATATATGTGGACATTAATAAAGTGAAAAATAGTCAAGATATTCCTGAATAAGACAAAAATAGTTGGAAGACTAATATTACTCAATATCAAAGCCTTTAATAAATGACAGTAATTAAAATAGCATTGCATCAGTGAAATGTTAATAAAGCAATCCAGTCCAATTAGTTTGAAAATCAAGAAACTGATCCACACGTGTATAGTCACTTAATTTGCAATAAAAAGCTATCACGATGAATGAGTACTTGTAAAAATAAATTAATTGTACTGGGTAAGTTGGACATCCATATTAAATTAAAATAAATTTGAATGTGTATATTGTACCATATACAAAACTCTGTGATCAATTGAGTGTAAAGATAAATGTGATACGACAAAAATAATTTTCTCCAAAATAGCATAGAAATATATTTAATGTTTCTAGAGGTAAAATCATGATTCCAAAATAAAATGAAGAAAGTCTTAAGCACAGATAAAGGAATTAATAAAGTAGACTTCACTAATATGATAGCCATTTTATAATGTTTATATAAAAATAATTTTACTTGATTTATATATATAGAATAAATAAACCACAGAGAAAAAGAGTACAAGATTCAGAATTATAATTAATTTTATGGTGGCAGGGAAAGATAGGCTTATGAAATAGAGAAGACCACAAAATAGATATAAGTTGTTGTCTGAAGCATTTGTTTTGTGGTAAAGATAGATACGTTTGTTGTACTACTAATATGAAGAAATTAAATAGTAGATCCATACATAAAAAAACCTCATAAATAGAAAAATACTGTAAGTAGGTTATGGGCAGAAATAGCAATAGTAATCATCATTATCATTCATTATTATTACTTATAATCAATTAATAGAGTTGAAATCCATTAAACATGATAATATAAAGAGGTAGGAAGGAAGGAAGGTATTTGAGAAATGAGAGAAATTGAAGGGAACAAGAAAATAATAAAATAAAAAATCATGCTGATTCCAGAAGAATATTTCTGCATCATGTTCCATGTAATCAATATAATTAAGAAAAAAAGCAGAACCTGGGATGAAAAATAGGACAATATGTAATGTTTAAAAATGTAAGCATAGTATAAACAACTCTTCTAGAATATGAGAAAAATAGTATTAACTGCAATATTGAAAACAAAACCTAGTATTAAGACACTAATAAATAAAATTGGCCTGCATTGATCAGGTCAATGATAGAGAAAGCAAAATAGAGTCATATTTTCATTTCATATATTAAAGAATTATGAGATTAAATAAAGCATATATGGATCTATACTCCAGCACTTAAGGACAACAAGTGCTTGAGGTCAGGAGGTTCAGACCAGAGCACAAAGTAACAAGACCCTGCCTATATAATATATATATATTAACCAGGTGTAGTGGTGTGCATCTGTAGTCCCAGCTACTTAGGATGCTAAAGTGATGACAAAGTTATTCAGCCTAGAAGATTGAAGCTGAAGGAAGATATAACTGTTCTACTTCATTGCAGCTTGTGCAATAGAGCAAAACATTGTCTCTCATCTTCCTTTCTTCTCCTGCTTTCTTTTTCATTATTTTCCCTTTTCTAATCTCATTTTGCTTTCAGGGACATGCATATGCCCCCATATCATGCACAGATACTAAGGTGGTGGAAAGTGAGTTCCAGGAAGCCCACACATCTGTCAGTAGATAGTATTATCTGTAGATATCTTCTGAACCACAGCTCCCCCATCCATCGCATCTTAAGTCTCAAAATGACAAAAAGCAGAGTCCCCCATCCCCAGTCTGACAAATCCAGAGGATCTATAAAAGAAAGAAGAGGAGTTTGAGCAAACAGAAGTAAAACTATCCCTCAATCTCTGAGCAATGGAATTAAAGAAGGGGAAAAAGGAAGAGGAAAGCCATCACAAATGTAAACCAAAGGAGTACCTCAAATCGAATCCAGACTCCCAGGGAGACAGCACGTGAAGAATACAGACTTCAGAACTCAAATAATGAAGAGCTCTCAGAACACCTGGTCTCAAAACACAAATCCAGATATCAAGATATTAATAGAATGAATAGAAATGAGGAGATACAAGAGAAAAGATTGAAGGAATTCATAAGTGAGATGATCACAATCAAGAATGCAGTAAATGAAATAAATTATAAACTGACAAGTATGGAATACAGAATTAGCTAAGCAGAAGAAAGAAGCTTAGAGCTAGAAGATGAAGATACGAAACTAACCCAAACAGTGAAAAACAGAAAAGATGCTTAAAAATACATAAAAAGACTCCAAGAGATGTATAATTACATCAGGAAACCAAAAACATATATGATTAATTGGCACTCCTGAGACAGATACAGAGACAGAGACCACCTTGGAACAAACATTCCATGAAATTGTCAAGAAAACTTCCTTCATTAGAGATATGACCATTCAAACACAAGAGATTCAGAGAACTCCTGTAAAACATTAAATGAGAAAATCAACTTCTGACATATAATAATTACTTACACAAAGTATGTATAAAAGAAAAAATTCTATGGCAGCAGGAGAGAAAGGTCAGACTGCCTACTGGGGAAGACCAATTAGAATAGCAACAGACTTGTCTACAGAAGCACTACAGGCTAGAAAAGACTGAATTCCGATTTAAAATTTCCCAAAGATAAACAATTCCACCAATAACTTCCTACCCAGCTAACCTAAGTTGCCTCAGTGATGGAAGATTAAAATCCTTCCCAGACATTCAGTTACTAAGGGTTTATACTGCATCCAGATCACCTCTACAAGAAACACTTAAGAAAGCATTAAACATAGAAGAGAGAATATAAAGAATGATCATACCCTAGTCATGAATGCAGGGAAAAGATTAAAAACACACATATATATCAACCCGAAATCCAAAAGAAAATAAACGAACAATAAACAAACTCTACAAGAACTTCATGACAGGAATAAACTCTCACATCTCAATAATTAGCCAGAACATAAATGTACTAAATGCGCCACTGAAAAGACATAGAATGGCAAACTGTATTTAAAAACAAAAACAAAAAAAACATAAGCCGGGCTCGGTGGCTCAGTCTGTAATCCCATGCCTTTGGGAGGCTGAGGTGAGTGGATTGCCTGAGCCCACGGGTTCAAGACCCGCCTGGGCAGCGAGACCTCATCTCTACAATAAATCAAAAAATCAGCTGGGCGTGGTAGCATATGCCTGTAATTCTGGCTACTTGGAAGGCTGAGGAGAAAGGATTGCCAGAGCCCAGCAGGTCGAGGCTGCAGTGGCCGGGAGCAGCCACTGCACTCCAGTCTGGGCAGCAGAGTGAGACTCCAACTCAAAAAAAAAAAAAAGTGAGAGAACTATATGTTTTCACCGGAGACTCATTGCACCAGAACAGAAACTCACAGACTCAAAGAATGAGGATGAAAAACAATTTTTCACATGAACAGAACACAAAAGAAGGCAAGAGTTGCAATATTAATATCAGACATG
>NW_006952721.1:0-604 GCF_000164805.1 Carlito syrichta | reverse complement strand
GGTTAAGACATCTTACAGTCGGTTACAGTAAAAAAAGTGTGAAAGCCACTATAACAAAATGACGTTATCTTGATTATCAAGATCTCCAGCACTGGCAGTCTTCCTCATTTTCCTGAAGATGTTGGCGACTCTTGGTGAAGTCTGAGAGATTTCTCATTTGCGAAAATCAGCATTGTCCTTCAGTCGTCCCTGCCTCGTTTTCTGTAATTTGCCTCGCCTACTGCGTCATCTAGTGTAGCATGGAGGCAAGTGAAGTGGATCCGGGGGTGAGTTATAAAAGAAAGAAAGCTTCTAAAGAAAGAAATAGAAGATTATTTTTTTTCCTAAGCCTCAAATGTGCATACTTGAGGAAACAAAAAGAATTTCCAATCATAATTAAAAATTAATTTGGGAAGGTTATTAAAAAGTCATTAAAACTAAAATTAAGTAATTTTGGCTAAATAGCCAGTGTGTAATTTGCGTTTTCCCAGATACTAACCTTGAGATAATAATCTGAATAATTTTACTTGGGTGGTACAACCAACACCAGAAAGGTAGTAGGGAAGTGATGAAGGAAACAGAATCCAACTGTAAAACATGTTTATCAAATCACTTTCCTTAGTGG
>NW_006952720.1:0-565 GCF_000164805.1 Carlito syrichta | reverse complement strand
CACAGAAAGTGCATCACTCTGGTCCAAGGTAGGATAAATCACAGGGAAGTGTTATTAGGATCCCTACAACTTGTTACCCAAATAGAAACTCATGGGAGTGAAAATAAGTGCTATAAATAACTAAACTGTGTTGACAAACATGGACTAGGACTGTAAGAACCAAACTTACATATGGTTACCTCCAGTGAAAGACACAGGAAGGGCAGTGAGAAGAAAGTGGTCACCCTCACTAAGGTATAGACAGGCTAACAACTAAGGGGATCATGTTTCACTAAACTTGTTCACAAGTTCATAGAAGGAAAGGAACAATGGAGGCAACCAATTGACACCAAGCAGCTAGTCTCCATTGCGAAAGTGACATAATGAACATAGATGCAAAAGTCCTCAACAAGATTCTAGCAAATCAGTTCCAAAAACACATTTCAAAATCATCCATCAGCAATCTACAGATTCAATGCAATATCCATTAAAATACCAACATCATTCTTCTCAGACCAGGAAATGACAATACAGAAAATTATATGGAAACATAAACAACCACGAAAAGCCAAAGCAATCCTAGCAA
>NW_006952719.1:0-675 GCF_000164805.1 Carlito syrichta | reverse complement strand
GAATTCTTCTGCATGCTTGGAAAGAAAGGTCTTTAAAGTGAATGTTTATTTTCTGTGACTGCTGTTGAGTAGTTGAGACAGAGACTATCTAGCCCACAAAGACTAACATATTTACTGTTTGGCTTTTTATAGGAATGTTTTCTGATAACCCCTGATGTAGGTAGGCTCTTATAAGGCATTGTAAGGACATTGACTTTGGCTCTGAGAGAAATGAGAAGCCACAGAGGTTTGAGCAAAATAGTGACAGATCTCTGCTATGTTTTGAAAATGATCATTAGGGCTGCTGTGTTTAAAAATTTTAGGGGGCAAAAGTGGGAGCAGAAAATCCAGTTAGGACTGCAGTTTAGAAGGTACTCCAAGGTTATCCCTGGATATTACAGCAGATTCAACTGGGTGTTACAGGATATTTTGCATTTCTTAAAGATTCATAGCAATACTTGACTTCTGTATACTGTGACCTTTTACCCAGTAGGTAGTTCAGAGTTTTAACATCAGGTCATGCTGTTTCTGTCAGTGATGTCATATCTCTGTGAAGTTGACTTTTTGTCAGTAGTTATTTTAAAAAATTGTGAAGTACTCTATGAAAGTCAATGTGGAACAGGAAATGAGACTGGAAGTGTCTAATGTATTTCAAAGGTTTGAAACATACATGCCCCATAGACACACATATCCCAT
>NW_006952718.1:0-6717 GCF_000164805.1 Carlito syrichta | reverse complement strand
CTACTAATGTTCCAGATAGGCTGTTTTGGTGTTTTGATACTTGGAGTGTACCTATTCTCCTCTTTAAAATCTTACTCATCTTTTAGTGATTTGTGTTCTTTTGATTACTCTAAGTCTTCATCTATGAAAGTCTTAAAACAACAGGAACTGAGTATTCTTTTTCATTGTGGTATACCCATACCTGATATTGATCCATGAGCATAGTACTCAATACACATTTGCTCAATTAATTAAGGCATCTGGCCTACAAGCTTTCTGCCTCTAGCTTTAACTGCCTTTTAGGACAGTTATAGGCCACAGAAAATCCAAAACCAAAAGGACAGTTACCACATTTACTCTTCTTTCCCCACCCCAAACAGCCTCCCCTACCATAAACATGGGTCCATTTGTTATAAGTGATGAACCAGCTTAACACATCATTAACCAAAGTTCATATAGTTTACATTATGCATGGTTCACTCTTTGTGATGTACATTTTATATTCATATTATGTTAGGTATACTTTACCCTCCAAAAACAGAGAGAACGAGCTGAGTTTATGTTTGAATTCTTCCTTTTCTGATCTTGTTTCATCACCTATAAAATTACTTATTAATTTTAATCATATATCCTCTGAGCTTAAATAACAGCCATTTTAACATTGCTTAAGTTGTGTCATGTTTTGTTAGCTGTTTATTTTATGCCTCACTCCCTATTCATTAGGCAAGGACAGAACCAGGTTTCTGAGGCTAGCAATTGACAACTGTTTTGCAATTCCCAACTGCGTCTTATACTGCTTACTGCTCTTTTCTAGATATTTTTTTTTCAGCTGTATAATACCAAGCAGACCTAATCTATTGTAATCAACCTTTCTTGACTGCCCACCAATCCACCATCTGGAGTCACAGGACTGGTGGCCTGACAATGCCAAGAACACAAGACCGGGGTTATCAATACTTAGGAATGCAGGTGATAGAGATGCTTTTACACTGACTCCTTGTTAAAATATTAAAAGACCTCCTTCCTCAATTACTAATGCCACACTGCTCTTGCATGCATGGGACACACTTAGACACTGTTCTAAATGTGAATAAACTCTTTTACTTTGCCTTTATATTTATTTGTTTTATTACCATGGCAATGGCCTAAAAATGCCTGAGTTTACCTAAACATAGACTCTTTGTGATTTCTGAAAATACACAACTTTCCGTGTAAGATTTCAGGGAGGTACTAGTGAGTTCCTTCACTCAAATTGTTATATTTTCTGTGCAACATAACATAAGGAACTGGTCAACTTTTTAAAGTAAGTAGTGTCCCTTACACTAAAAGTTCTGCCTATATTTTACCTGAGAGCAATGACCAGATTCTCACTTTTGAAAGAATAAGGATCAGTCACAGAAAATGACAAGTGGCTCAGCGAAGGTCAATGCCTCTAAGCAACGGCTGGCCGGGCCAAGTGTATGTCGGTGACAGTCAGAGGCACAGACCATAGAATGTAAAGCCCAGGCCCAGAATCAATGAACTTGGAGGGACATGCCCTGGTGACAAGACAGATTACCTTTCGGGAAAATGGTTTCTGCCTTTCCTCTTGACTGAGAAGCACTCAGAAAAGTTGCATCTTTGGCCCCAGCCACTGCAAACATGATGACATTGGCTCATGTGGGCTTCAAAATGCCACCCACCAAATGCCAAGATAACCAAAAGCATCGGTTCAGCGCCCTAGTGCCAGGATAAGATCCTGGACAGAAATCTCAGTGGCATCCCACGCAGCACCCAAATGCTTTGCTACCACTCATACACCACCACCCATCGTCATGACGGTGTAACCACACTGCTTACTGAGATGCTTGATTTGTGAACGAGGCTTTGGTGGATAGAGCACCGACATTCATTTAAAGTCACCTTCTACTGTGAGCTGTTTCTTGGTTCACGTATTCACCAAAATAAAGAAGATGGTATGCAATTTCATAATATTGCATATCTAAATAACAGAACTAGTATATTTATGATACATTGGTGTGTGCTACATATCATCATGTTAATTAATAACCACATCAGAGAAACAGCCTGTCATTTTCCTGTCAGAGAGAAATCCATATCTATTACTACAATCAAGGCACAATGGAACCTCTACTATCTGGAGAACTTTTCCCCTACCTACAATACTATGGCTTGTGTAACACCCAGGATATAGCACCACTGCTCCTCAACCAGAAATGGAGATGGTGCTAAAGAACTTTCAGCCCACAAATATCCTACCACCATGCTCCACCTATGGAATCTACTACACTGTGTCTATCAACCCATTACAGAAACAAGTTTCCAAAGTGAATCCGAAGAGTCCGAAGGAGAGGAATAAACTTGGCATTCAGGAGGGTCAAATCTGAAACTGACAAGGGGTCAGTGCATAGACAGGTGGAATTTAATTGCCAGAATTCAACCACTATCCTTACTCCGTACTCTCCATTTCCACATCAAACAGAAGAAAATCTAATAAGTAAAAAAGTGGGACACTATGATGGCCATCTATACTACATGTAAGCGAACCTCAAAAGCATACCAAGGGACATCATGCTTTCTGATGTCCGAGCTGATCAGTTCCTCTATACCACCACACTGTTGTTAACCTCTTTCCCTGATTTATTGCTTTAGTCTCTTTGAAAGGCACTTCAGAATCCTCTGTGGCAATGACTTGTAATGCTCATACTTATGCAGGATTTACGATCATGTGTTCAGAGATCCTGTCCAAAGCAAGTAGCTTAGACTCTGACCTTACTTACAGACTTCATGAGGAAGGGCTCTACTCTCTGTCCTAGTCTATGGTGTGAGGTCTTCTTCTTCTCTCAGGAGAGTGGAGAAAATTGAAAGGGCACTATATGAAAAGGCTAGGCTTTATAAAACATTATGTGTTTTAAAATTACTTTCCCTTTTTATTTGACATTTGACAAGCCTGTGAAATACAAAAAAACTAAAGAACAGTGACATCCTACAATAACAAGTTAGAACTAGAACAATCACTGCTAATCTCCTAATACAGGGTCTTTCCATGGTTCTTTTTTATTTTTTATTATAAAGATGTGGGGTACAATTCAGGGTTAGGTATAATTATGCCTAACCCTGATTATGCAGGTACCCTTGTTGATAAGGTATGCCCCTCGCTCCCCTAGCAGTTTCCCTTAACTGCCAATACCACCCACTTCCACTGACAGTTTCCCATTACTGCCAAACTCTTTCTTATATTACTATAATTGTTCAAGTTCCGCTTATGAGTGAGAACATATGGTACTCTGTTCTTTGTTTCTGTGATAGATCACCGAGTATGATAGATTCCAATCCATCCAAGTTGTTGCAAAGTCCATATATTTGTCCTTATTTATGGCTGCATAATATTCCATTGTGTATATGTACCACATTTTCTTCATCCAGTCCAGCTTCGATGGGCCACATGGTTGGTTCCATATTTTTGCTATTGTGAATAGAGCTGCAACAAACATACGTGTGCAGCTATCTTTTTTTGTATGATTTGAGTTCCTCTGGGTATATTCCCAATAGGGGAATTGATGGGTCATATGGAAGGTCAATTTCCAGTTCTTTCATAAATTGACACAATGTCTTCCAAAGAGGTTGCACTAGTTGTGTAGAGGCGTTCCTTTTTCTGTATATCTTCGCCAGCATCTGTTGTTGTTTGTTTTATTAATGATGACCATTCTTACTGGGGTTAGGTGGTATCTCAATGTGGTTTTGATTTGCATTTCTCTGATGATGAGTGAGACTGAGAAATTTTTCATGTGTCTGTTGACTGCCCATATATCTTCTTCTGAGAAGTGTCTATTCATGTCTTTGCCCACTTTCTAAAGGGGCAGTTTGTTTTTTTTCTTTCGGTGTGTTTGATTTCCTTGTAGATTCTAGATGTTAGGCCTTTGTCAGATATACAGTTGGCAAATATTTTTTCCCATTCTGTGGGCTGTCTCCCTACTCTCTTGATGGTTTCTTTTGCTTTGCAGAAGCTTGTTAGTTTGATGAGGTCCCACTTGTCTATCTTATTTCTTAAGGTATTAGTCTTTAGGGTTCTGAGTAGGAATTGGTTGTCAGTTCTAATTTCCATAAGGGTGTCTCCTGCATTTTCTAAGATTCTTACAGTTTGATCTGTTTGGAGTTAATTTTTGTGTATGGTGATAGGTAGGCATCCTGTTTCATCTTCTGGATGTGGTCAGCCAGTTTTCCCAGCTGAATAGGTTCTCCTCTCCCCAGTGGTTGTGGTTGGAGGCTTTGTCAAAGATGAGTTGGTTGAGGAATTGTGGCGTTGCTTCCAGAATCTCTATCCTGTTCCATTGGTCTGTATGCCTGTGCTATGACCGAGTAAGCGAGAAGAAATTACACCAGCAAGTTGAATCTAATTAATTATGACTTTATTAAATGTGCAGGTCAAGAGTAGGCAAATGCCAGAAAATATCTTGGCCAATTGGTGCAGTTTGTGACAAGCTTTTATAGGTAAAATTTGCAGCATTGGCTATGTAGCAACTTAGTGACCATAGCAACTATTAACTAACAACTTGACAACCAAAATAGGAACTTTTGATTGTTAGGGAGCTTTGGTTAATTTTATGTCTTACATATAGCCAGTGCTCAGAAAGTCCCCGGAGTTCTGCCATTAACATATAGTTTAAGGTAGGTACATAGAGACAAGGAAGAAGAATCATTATACAATGGAGTTACCTTGGTTAGGTCACTAACAGAATATAAGAACAAACTATGAAAATGTCAAAGCGTAACATTTGATTTCAGTTAACAAAGCATACAATTACGTGGAAGCTATGGCAAAGGAGTTCTGTAATGGTTAGCAGGCAACGGTCAGCATAACCTACCCAAAGGAGACAAAGCTGGTGGTCTGTGGTCATGGGAACGTTACTGCAATCACACGTAGGCATTGATTCTTAGGTCAGGCAGGTAACTAAGATGAAAGTTTTAAACAAAATGGAGTAAGCTGGTTAATATTACTTTGCTAGCAACTTGATTTTATTAACTGATTTAGCTTATTGCACCTGTTCTTGCACCAATGCCAGACTGTTTTGATTACTGTAGTCTTTCAGTAAAGTTTGAAGTTTGGAAGTGTGATGCCTCTTGCTTTGTTTCTTTTGCTAAGGCTTGTTTTGGCTATTCATGTTCATTTATGTTTCCATATGAATTTCTGTATTGTCAATGTTTTAACTAAGATTTCCTTGAATTCAAAGAACTTAAGAACAACTAAAAGAAACAAGCAAACAAACAAAATACTCTCACACACAAACATCTGTACAAGTCTTTGATGATTGGGTGAGTACTGGGGCACTCCTTTAATGTTCAGATGATTTAGCACTTAGCCTTCATTTGAGCTTTCACTAAGCCAATAAATCAGTCAGTGGAGAAAGATTAGGGTCATCTTAAGTCTTTTCTTGTGTTTTGTGATTTTATAAATTCTACTGTATTCAGGAGGGCTTTTGAATGCCCCCATTTCCCAAAGGAATTCTCTCCCTGGCATTTCCTCCTGACCTTACATGTTCTATTCTATTTATCTACTGTAATTTTTAGCTCAGGACTTACTGCAGATTTGTTGGTAACTTTTAAAACATTTTTGGAGCCCCCCGTCTGATTCTTTTTTTTTTCCTTCTTTTTCTTTCCCCCTACTTGAATAGGCTCTTGGTTAGGTGAAACAGGGGAATATCTTACTTCAGTCCTTGAAGTAGACTTCAGGCAGGCTAGATCAGATAGACATAATAATTTTTGTTCTACTGTGTGTCCTCCAGAACCTGATATCAAGGTCTCATACTAGAAGATAGGCTGCCATCTTTAAGACCACAGGTTAGTCAGAGACAGGGTGGGCCAAGGATAAGTAAAATGCTACGGAAGCATTTCCACCATTTTTATGTTGATTTTCTTTTGATTTATCATTACCTGAATGCTATAAACTTGAACTCTTTTAAGAGTCTGACAAAATTGCTTCTGACAGTCTGGTTGTTGTGTTCCATTGTAGAGACTGAAGTTTGTAGTTGCTTATTCTGCCATTGTGGAGACATTATCTCTTTTCTATTTTTGAATATTCAATCTCACCAGCTATTCAGCAAATGTTTTGTAAGAACAAACCTTTGCATTATTGATATTTGATATGGCATTATTTGTGAATATCGTGTTGTTCATATAAAGTTGCATACTTAGCTCATTAATGTTCTGCTTTCCTAAACTAAAGATTTATAATCATCAGTATTCCTCTACATACCACTTTGTGGACATTCACAAGTCTTGATATATATGATTAACTCTGTGATCATATATATTGAAATATGTTTAAATTTCTGCTATTATTTATTATCTATGAAACACAATATGTGCTAGTTATTTTTCAAAAACAAAAATGTTACAATTAAAATTTTCTTATTAAATTCCTATTAAATTTTATTGTATCAGAAAGAAAGTTTATGTCACAATCATTGTTTGAAATGTGTTGAGATTTAATCCCTAGTAAGTAGCCATATTTTATAAATATTCCATGTATGTTTAAGAATGTGCATTCTTTAATTGTTAGTAGTTATAATATTCTTTAATTGTTAGAGGTTCCTTATAACACCCTGAAATAATACTTCTTAAATAGTCTGCTCAATTTTATATCTTTGGAAGTCTTTTTTTATAATCAATATTTTTATTATGATATTGTTGGGTACAGCTAAGTGTTAGGTATACAAATAGGCTTTGTTCAGGCACTCT
>NW_006952717.1:0-841 GCF_000164805.1 Carlito syrichta | reverse complement strand
CAGGCTGAGGTGGAAGGATCGCCAGAGCCCAGCAAGTTGAGACTACGGTGGTCAGGAGCGGCCATTGCACTCCAGTTTGGGTGACAGAGTGAGACTCCAACTCAAAAAAAAAAAAAAAAAGAAAATTAACATTTAAATTCGTATTATGGTGAAAGCCCATTACCTGTATTTGGATATGCATAAATGAATTGAGAAAAGCGAAATTTTTTTCCACTAAGCAATTTAAATTTTCACTTTAAAATTGTTTTTGTTCTCAATTGGCATTTAACTGGCTTAACAAGTTGGCAGGCAAACTCAAAACACTAAATTTCCACTAACTCCATGTATCCATCTTTTCCTAAAACATTATTAAACTACAGTATCTTTCATCATAGGTGCTCAATAGATTTTTTTGATAGATTATGGATGGAAGGATGGATGAATGGATAAATGGATGGTGATGGATGAATGGATGAATGGATGGATAAATGGATGGGTGAACAGATGGATGGATGGATGGATGAGTGAATGGATAAGTGGATGGATGGATGGATGGATGGTGGATGGATAGATGATGCAATGACAGTGACTGAAGTAACCATTCTTGGTTCAAACTGGATAGTGATCCAGTTTCATGAAAAACCATAATGGAGAGACTGAGGTACTGGGATAACATGGTGAAGAGCCAAGATGTCTTGATATAGGCAAAGAACGGGTGTAGTGAAAGCAAGGGG
Organism: Carlito syrichta; assembly: GCF_000164805.1. Taxonomy (NCBI): domain Eukaryota; kingdom Metazoa; phylum Chordata; class Mammalia; order Primates; family Tarsiidae; genus Carlito; species Carlito syrichta. The sequence goes on along the minus strand of NW_006952717.1, from coordinate 128 downwards.
ATGTGGAAGTAAAGGCTGTAATCAGAGACTGAGAGTACATAGTATGAAATCCTAGAATAGGAGTAATACCTGGTGACTAAAGTTACAGGGAACAGCCATGGTGATGGGTGACCACGATGGAGAAGGTC
>NW_006952716.1:6604-8819 GCF_000164805.1 Carlito syrichta | reverse complement strand
GGACCGTAAAACATAATGGTCATTGTTTTTCATTGTTCATCTCAACTGTCACCATCATTGTCTAGTCCTTTCCTGTAATTCATTTGGAGACAGTGAGACAACATTTATCTCAACAATATTTGAATATTCAACAAAATATATTGAATGCATTTGGGGTCACACATCATTCTACACACTGGAAATAAAGCTGTGAGCAAGTCAGAAAAAGATCTTGCATTCATGGAAATTATATTAGAATGGAGAATGAAAAATAATAAACAACCAAAACCATATCACATCCTGGTAAGGACTATGAAAGTGAATTCAAACAAGAGTAAGTGATACAAGGTAACTGGGTGGCTACTTAGAACGGGCGGTCAGAGAAGTACCCTTTGAAGAGGTGACATCTAAGCTGAGAAATAAATGACAAGACATAGCCAGTCAAACAAAGATCACAATAAAAGAACCCCAGGAAGAGGAAAGAGTTGTCCCAAGGTCTTGAGTCAATTAGCTAAGATTTTCAAGCTAAATCCAGACCTTGATGCCATAGGGTATCTTCTTTGGGCAGGGGGAGTGGGGAGTTGTGACGATGGAGGTGAAGTGGTCCTGTTGGCATTTAGTGGGTGAGGGTTATACATACCAGATAGTTGCCAAATACAGTACAGTTACACAAATGCATCCCACATCCTGAAAGGCTTTTAAATGTCCAAGCCCACATTAACATAGGTTAAAAACAAAAAAATACTCATATTTATCTTAAACTTACAACCTAACCCTATTTGACAAATCACAAAGTATTTTTTGTACAATTTTAATATACGTTGAATTTTCCAGCAGAGTACTCACTTTATCAATCAAGTGAAGACTATATTTTGTTTTGTTTGGAAATTTTCTAAGAACCGCTCACTATTATAGAAACTCCTACCAGTAAAGCAAATTAACCCACCTAGACAAGTCTGCATAGTTATCGCACTTATGGTGCAAGCAAATATTTCTCTATGTACAAACATATACATGTACAAACATTTACATATGAAAATGTCTTATTACAATATACTATTTAGCCCTTATAGTTAGGATTTTACATTGATTTGTTTTTCCTTAGAAATATGCTTGGATGTTAGTTATATGTACCTATGAATTTCATTTCAGGATAGTAAAGAGGGCATTACAAAGTATTTATATAAGAAGAGAAAATGGAATATGATAGACTTCAGAATCAGTGTTCTACATGGTAAACTCAGATTTCTGAAAGAATACTGGGTTAGCTTTTGCTTACCTTTTGCAAAGGAATTCTGACAGCCATGAAATGAGTCCCAGGCATCCTCTGATAGAGAGGTAGTTTTCCACCTATTGGACATAGTTTTTTGTTAGCCAAATTGTATATTAGCCATGTCTCCTTGCATAGAATGAGACTCCTTGAAAACAGGAATCACAGCCCCACACAACACATCCCCTCTGGTCTTTGGTTTGCATTTAGCCACTCCACACATTCAACTTGACCTAGTAGCAGCCTATAAGTTCCTCCTTCCTGTTTCTTCATCTTGAAAAAAGATGCAAGGCAACAAAACAGTACAAAATTCTCCACAAATAAGGCACATCTAATACCAGAGATGGCCAGGATTTATGTATTTCTGATAAAAATCTAGGCAAGTACCCAACACTAAATTGCCATTAATACATACTTTTTTTATTTTTTAATTTAAAAAAAAAAAAAAAAACAGTGCTGGCATGTAAATATCTTATACTACACCCAACCATACCTAAATTCCTAGAAGTAGAATTTCTGAAATAAAAGACATACAAACTTAGAGTTTTCAGACACTGCCTGACTACCCTCCAAAAAATATTTTATCAACATGAATTCCCATCACAACCACACTTTTACTGAGTTCCTGACACATTCTAAGTATCAAGCTAGAGGGTAGCCAGTTTATGTAAGAGCAAACACCAAAAGACAACTGAGAGTGGAGCTGTAGTACAACATTGCCACATAGAATCAGGCAGAAAAATCTGTTCCTGTGAAAAAGCTTGAATTTTGCTCCAAGTGGAACAAACAGCAAAGGTCAGCATTATCTACAATAGGTCTAAAGGCAGAACAGAGTACTAAATTCCAGATTCAATTGTAAGTTATTAGAATACCAGATTTTTATATAATTTTAATGTCTTAGTTTCTAATTTATGAAAGTAACACATACAGTTTGAGTAATCTTCACAACCATTTCAGAGCTGGATA
>NW_006952716.1:0-5715 GCF_000164805.1 Carlito syrichta | reverse complement strand
AAGTAAATGCAGACCTAGGCATAACAAAGTTTCTAGAAGGTACAAGAACTGATAAAGAGTAGGTCTTTGGATGAAAATGACTCTAACACAAGATAGAAGAATGCCTTCAAAGATATGTCATAAACTGGAATGAAAATTATAGAAGCAAGGGATATTTGGAGCAACAAATGTTTATACTAGCAAATCTACCAGTATCAGGTAAGACCCCAGGTACTATGTAGGGGTTTAAGTGATTGCAGTCATTAATAAAACCAAAAGGAGGGTATACAGGGAGTAAGGAAGTGCTTCATGTGTAGAAGGACTGAATAGGTTACACCAACACAAGTTCCTGTCATCCTGTTGAGTCCAAAACGTAGGGGGTAGGTCTCTGAGAAAACACAATACCCTTACTTTAGAAAATCAGGCTTTAGGTCATGGTGAAACTTCATGCTAAGTTATAGAATGTTGGGCTCAAGATCTTTATGTTCCTCCTCCTACACTGAAGATGTACTTTCGAGTTTAAGATGATGCTGACACGATAGGCTAGAATTTACTGGCTGAACCAGTGGAAAGAAAATAGTTCTAGAGTTTGGAACTAGGACAGGACAAACTACAATAAGAATTTGTCTTAAGTAGAATTGAATGTGAGAACTGAATATTTTGTCATGTAAACATTTTATTGCTATCAGAAATGATCTTACATACTCCTCCCCATCTTATACTACCCACCCTAACCTGTGGTGGCTAAGAATTCCCTTGACTCATAGCAACATAGAGAAAATAGAGACTGGTCTGCCTTATACATACCTAGTTAATGTTGTTAGCCTCACATTACAGACTAGTATTATAGAAGTAGGATTTTGGGGTTTGAAACTTACTTCTAAGGAAAGAAACTGAAACACTTCACATAGCTTAAGCCTGTCTCTACACTGCCACAGCTTTCCCAATTTCATCACAGACAAGAAACACTCTCCTACCCACAAACAATGAAGAAATTCATAAATAAGCACTAGAAGTATTATTGTAAGACATGGAAAAATAGATACAAAAATGCAATATTTGTCTTTAGTGGTCCCAGCTGGAGATTATCTTCTTGTTGACTCTTGGAATCTTGTGTCACACACTACCTACTCACTGGCACTAGAAAATTACCTAGACAAATTGATCTAGACATCCCTACAAGCTTACCATCAAGGAAAATAATTATAGCCTCCCCAAACTCTATAGGTCTTACACTAAATGTAACATCTTCTCCCCAAAACCAGCTTATTCCACATATAATTCATTAGCAACTCAGCCCTAACTCTCCTTACTAGTTACAAGAGAACTTAAAGAGAATAGCATTAACTAGAAGACAAAAAAAAAAAAAAGCCAATCCTGGCCAAGTTAGGATGTTGGGATGACAGCAGACATCTGTTCCTTATGCTTGTTTCACAATACAACTCACCACCATGTCTTTTCACAGACTCCTCTTTAATTTCCTTCACTAAACCCATCAGGTCAAATGAGTTCATGATGCTTCAAAATAAACAATCATCAAGAGAAAAACAAAGTGATTGGCAGTAATGCGAAACTGTTGGTGGGGGGTGGGACTGGCAGCTGAGGGAAACTGCTAGGGAAGGGAGGGGCATACCTCATTAACAGGGGTACCTGCATGATCAATGTTTATATACCTAACCCTGAATTACTCCACATCTATACATTAAAATTTTTTTAAAAGAGAAAAACTTGCAGTATGCCTTATAATGTTGGATTCTACAGACATATGACAAGGAAAACAAAAACATGTAGAAAAACCACAGCATTTCAAAGCAGTCTATATTCTACACACATATGAATGAATGACATAAGTGAGGAAATAGGACAGGAAAGAAAATGGGAAAGTGTATTTAAGATTATTCTCTTCAGGTATAGAATTCACAGCAGTTTCTGGACTATGTGGTTCCATTAAAGTTACTGCACTGTCTGTTCAGTTTACAAAAAAGAAGTGTGTCAACTTGTTTCTCACAGATATTTTAAAAATTCACATGAATCTCTTATTTCCTACACTCTCACCTTGTCTGTTCCCTTTTCCCCACTAATGTTTTCATCTTTCACTAACTATTCTCTACATTTTGTCTGGCCTTGCACCCAAGCATGGCAGACAGAGAATACTGGACATACATGATTTCATAGCGGCTGCTGGCAAAGGGGAGGAGGTTACAGTAACTGCCACACTGGCTTCTCTTTTGGGAGAAGAAAAAAGTATTCTGAATGCTTCTCACATATTAAATAGTAGGATGGTATGGTTTCTGTATGGCCCAGGGAGCCAGAGATAGCAAAATATGGGTTTGTAGTCAGCTGTGTCTTCCACCACTCTAATGTTTGCCTTTTAGTGGACAGGATAATTTTTTTAAACATGGGAAAATGTTTTTAAAAAGTAGTGGAAAGAAGACTCTTGCTCTGGAAGTTGACAGGAAGCAACACCCATTATTGGAAGAAGACAAGATCAAGGTCTATCTTAGAAACAATGTCCAAAACCAGGGGAAAGAAAGGAGAACAGAGAAGAGATGCGAGTTCAACCTGGCCCAGTCCAAAGAAGGTAAGATTAAAGGATAAGAAATGAAAAAAGTCTATGACAACACATCATTTCTTACAAGGTGCACTCAGTGAACTTTACCCTCCTCTTCAACCAAGTTAAAAAAAGAGCTCTTTAATTCCTTCCTTTGGTTCTTAAAAGCTGGAGTAAATTCACTCATCACATCCACTTACATAGTTTCAGAGACATTGTAATTGCTCAACTTAGATGTCCCTTTCCTTCTTCCTCAAGGATATTAACTCTATACATAACATATGATTATAAGTGTATAATATTATATAAGTATAACATAAAAATATAAATAACTATTAGTTATATTAATGAAAATCTATAAGAAACATTGAGATGATCTTCCTAAGATAAAAGCCTAGAGAAAAGTGGGAATATTATGTCTGTCCTGCAGAATTTTAACTCCCCAGAGCTCAGCAACATGGGTGCTGTTATACCTTCCTACCAACTCCTTCCAACCAATCCTGTCACCTTGTTGGTAATCTGACCTCCCTATTGGCTATCTCATAGCTTTCAACTGACATCATTCTCCCATCAAGCCTACCCCTATCTGGTAGAATCTTGGGGTTACCATGGAGTTGACTGTAAATACATTTGGATCATCACAAGCGACCAGTGAATTTATACTGGACACGTGCTTTTTTGCTTCAGTCACTCACAAAACCTGGAATATCATCTCATCCCTTATATCTACAGTTTATGTTTCCTCTCCTCTATGTCAGGTATGCAAATAAGCTTTTCAAAGTTGTTGATTAGATTTATTTTCCCATAAATTTAGTAGTAGAGTCAAAAGAGCTTGGATTATTGAGGGCAGGTATTAAACTACAAATCTGGACACCTAAATTCAGTTTTGGCTTTGACATGTACTACGTGTGTAACTTTGGGTAAATCATTTATATTACTTTGTGAGACAAATTCAGTTTCCTCAACTGTTATATCTAGATAATAGATTAGTTATTCACTCTAGTCCCTTTCTTTTCTAATCTTGAGTCTTAAAGGGCTTACCTATAGAAAATGAAATCAGAGACTTTATAAGGGTGCTTGTATCAACAGAAACAGAAAAAATACCTAGGTTGTGAAGAAAACTAACAATACCAAGATATTTCATCAATTATGGTCTCCCTCCACTAATATTTCAACTTTATTATTTTAAATTTAGTGACAGTCCAAAGGTAATATTCATGCATTCTGGAGCTTTCTATTTAAACTAGGAAAAGAGAAAATAGGGTGACAGACTAGTAAGTACTGGATTATAAGAAAGCTGGTATTTTGGAGTAAAGACATTTGGAACTGTTTCATTAACCTCCAGTCAATAGGAACTGAGATGGGTAGGGGAAAAGAGAACATAAGAATGAAAAAGAAGGAAGTGTTTTCAAAAAAAAAAAAAAGAGGGGGATGGAATGTTGAAGAGAACCAAAGATTTTAAACTGAAGCAGAAACAGAGTGGGAATCTAATCAGAATAGGGCAAAATGAAGTTGGTTTTAACAGATGCAGAGATTAATGGACTAGCTATCAGAAAACACATCCAGTTGTCCAGTTGTCTGGCTTTTTTCTATTCCCCCTCTGAAAACAGATGATACTTGACTTTTTAAAAAAAATATAAAGCACTTCATTAGTCTGTGTGTCATCCTTGAGCAGAGGTTATGATAATCTTCTCTGTATTGTTTCAATTTTAGTATATGTCTTGTGAAAGTTAGCACAGTACTTGACAGTTTTAAATGTACATACTTTAGAAATATGTTTTAGAAATGATACTTTCTCTAAACAAGAAACTAATAAAAGTGGGGGCTAAAGAAAACTGAATTTGTTTCTTTCTTCCAATTGTTAAACTATGAATATTTCACCTATTTCCATAAAATTAAGTTTAAAAAATGTTTACACAGCCATAAAGAAGGACAGACATATGGACTTCACAGCAACTTGGATGGATTTAGAGTCGATCATACTCAGTGATCTATCACAGAAACAAAGAACAGAGTACGATATGTTCTCACTCATAAGTTCTTACAATCATATGTTCTCACAATTATAATACGATAAGAAAGGGATTAGTAGTAGTGGGAAACTGTCAGGGGAGGAGAGGGGGGATTGGCAATTGAGGGAAACTGCTAGGGGAGGGAAGGGCACACATCATCAACAAGGAATGGTACCTGCATAATCAACGTTTGTAAACCTAACCCTGAATGTTACATCTTTACATTTAAAAGAAAAAGTTTGTCTCTTAACTTGCATCAGAACAAATTCCTTTTCTGATAAGTAGGTTTCAAGTAAAGGTTGCTTTTCATGTAAAGTTTGCTTTTCATCTTTACAATAATTTTCTTCCTAAAACAGAGTACATGCTGATTAACAATTAACTGTTTTTAGACCGAGAATAAAAAGCAAGACCTATCTAAGAATAAAAAGTCAAATCTAATTCCACATGTATCTAAAACAATATTCTGGAGTTCCCACATCACAAATTGTGTTTTAATTGGATTCTAGCAGTGATAGTTGTTTTTAGACTTTGGGAATGGCATTTTCCTGAATGTAAAAGATGACTAAAATCTAGGTTTTGAGGATATATATAAGAACCTCCGTGATATCTTTTAAGTGTTATTTTGTGCTTATGTGGCTATAGTAACTTAAATATCTATTTTCAACTAGGATTCATATCTGTCAATTACTGGGTAATTCAAAGAAATATGAATGAGCTCAGTAGCAGACCTCTACACTTACTGTTTTGCTCTGCTTTGTACAAGTTTTTATGGAAAAAATTCTCTACATATATTATGGCTGCCTATACAATCCCATTTGGTGTATTTTCCTGCTTGCTACATAATTTTTACTAGTGTAATTTCACTGTTTATATGTACTGGTTATAAATTCAATCCAAATAAACTTCTAATGTGAACTGTTTCTGGGTTCAAATATTCACTAAAATGAAATATATAACATTCAACTTTATAATATCACCTACATAAATAATAAACCTTCGCCAGGTTCGGTGGCTCAGCCTGTAATCCTGCACCTTTGGGAGGCTGAGGTGAGTGGATTGCCTGAGCCCGCGGGTTCAAGACTAGCCTGGGCAACTTGGCGATACCTGTCTCTACAATAAATCAAAATGAGCTGGGTGTGGTAGCGCATACCTGTAGTTCCAGCTACTTGGGAA
>NW_006952715.1:0-646 GCF_000164805.1 Carlito syrichta | reverse complement strand
AGCTGCATGTGGTGTATTCACAAGATGACTGGCTTTAGATCAGGAAAAAATGGGATTTCAGAGGAATGAATGTACCCGAGCAAAGGATTTGTCCCTTGCCTTTCTTGGCAGAAGGTCCTTGTTACCGAGTCAGAGGGTCGGCCTGCCTGGGTCACATTACTAATCTTGGAGAGGAGAGCTGGCAGGAACCCTGCCAGGGAACCTGGAAAGTCCTGCACCAAAGTGAGGGCAGCCACTGGGGGGTGGGTTATGACTGGAAGGTGCTGAGCTTGGGGGACCCTCACATGTGGGGGAGAGCGGGAGAAGGACTGAGGGCAGAAGGTTTGTAGGAAAATTGATTTCTTCCTTCCTTCCTTCCTTCCTTCCTTCCTTCCTTCCTTCCTTCCTTCCTTCCTTCCTTCCTTTCTTTCTTTCTTTCTTTCTTTCTTTCTTTCTTTCTTTCATCTTTTATTTCTCCACTAGGTTGCTCAGGCTGCCCTCAAACCACACAACTAGGGCCATCCTCTCAGCCTGGGACTCCCAAACTGCTGCGATCACAGGTTTTACATTTGGTCGACATCCTGGTGTTCCTGCCAGGTCTTGAACTCTGTGCTGGAGGTGATCTTCCTGCCGAGACCTACCCTCACCCAAGGTTTTCTGGGTTTAG
>NW_006952714.1:0-790 GCF_000164805.1 Carlito syrichta | reverse complement strand
AACATTTTTATAGTAAGAAAATATAAAAAAAATGAAACCAGCATATTTTACAGCTTGTTTTTATTTAATTATTTATTTATTTTAATTTTTTTTAAGAATGTGGGGTACAATTCAGAGTTAGATATACAAACATTGATTATACAGGGTCCCTCGTTGATGAAGTATGCCCCTCCATTCCTTAGCAGTATCCCTCCAATACCAATCTCTCGCCTCCCCCTAAACCGTTTTCCACGACTGCCAATCTTTTTCTTACAGCCAATCTTTTTCTTATGTAATCAATTTCAGCTCATGTGTGAGAACATTTCTAACTCTGTTCTTTGTTTCTGTGATAAATTACTGAAAACGACCTACCTCATATCGATCAAACATTCTGCAAAATGCTTCTGTCCTTTTTTATGGCGGCATAACATTCCACTGTATATATACCACATTTATTTTATCCTTTCCAGCTTTGATGGGCAACAGGGTTCGTACCATGATTTTTTTCAGTTGTTACTAGGGCTGCAGAAAACATACTGCTGCAAGTATCTTTTTGGTAAAATGATTTAAGTTCCTCCAGGTATATTCTCTACAGCAGATTACTGAGTCACATGGTAGGTCAATATCTTGTCACTTGACAAACCACCACACTGTTTTCCAAAGGTGTTGTTTACTTTTCAGTCCACATGCAGTATAGAAACATTTATTTTTTCCCAAATCCTTACCTGCATCTGTTATTGTTTGTTTTATTAATGATGGTCAGTCTTACAGGGGGTATGTGGTATTACAAAGTGGTTTCATTTGCATTTGG
>NW_006952713.1:0-905 GCF_000164805.1 Carlito syrichta | reverse complement strand
CCTTGCTGAGACATGACAGTATCTGAAGCTGGCATGGAAAGAGCATGTCTACCTGATCAAGGAGTCTCAGAAAGGAGCACCATGAGCTTCCTCACATTGTGTAAAGCCCAAGAGAATCATGAAAGATTCATGTAGTTTGTTTATTTTAAAGTTGTGGGGTACAAGTCAGGAATGCACACAGAAGTGGTTTAGGCACAAGTGAAGCTTTGGGCTTCCCCACTGGACCTCACTTCACCTGGATTAGGATCAGGCAGATTATTATTTAACAAATGAATTTTGCCTAGCAAAATCTTCTAAAACCAAAGATCCATGCTAGGGAAGAAGAACCAGTTGTTGGGGACAGGTGTTGTCCCTTGTGGGTTAAAAAGTTGGCCCACTGCTCATTTTGCAGATGGTTCCACTGGAGGCCCAAACAGGTCATAACTTTTTGTCAAGTGAGGTAGGGATAGGCCTCAAAGGACTCAAACCCAGATAGTAAAAGCTAAAGCTTATAGGTGGATGGTAATTATACATCAGACATGGTTCTAAGCACTTTGCACACTTAATCTTATGATTAAGTGTGTCTTATGGATGAAAAAATTGACGCACAGAAAGAGTGGCTTCTGTAGTCAATAAGTGCAGAGATCTGAACCCGGATATTTGAACTCTAAATTCCAAGTTGGTAACTATTCACCATACTGTTCCCAGGACTTATATTAAAAACCAAGTGCCTTTTGTTCCTTGATGGTCTACATTACAGAACACAAGAAATGTCATCGATGATTTCTTGCACTTGTCACAACTTTTCAAAAGGCAAGGTAGCAGTTAGAGCATACTATTAGATAACTAACTTTAAAACCTATGGTCTCAAGTCCTGAAGAGTAGGTGCCAGAGGGAGGGATGATGCAGAAAGGGAGATCTGGAGG
>NW_006952712.1:0-1162 GCF_000164805.1 Carlito syrichta | reverse complement strand
TACAAATAGGCAGATGCCCAGAAATTATTTAGGGTCGTGTAATCCATGAATCCTGGTTACCTAAAAGTACGTAATATATATTTGGCAACCTCAAAACACCAGGCCCCTATTGGAATAGAAGGACAAACAGAAATTTTAGTTTTACGAGATACATCTTAAGGCTATAGTTACATACAAATATAGCGAAAAAATTCTTTGTGTCCTGGAATCTGCCCTTTGTTGTCCCAAGGAACCCAATGGACTTTTATGTCCTCATTCTCAGTTACAACTATCAAGAAGACCAGACTGTTGCTGAGAATCTATAATGAAAAAATTCTTCTTTCCAAGAGGCCTGTACCCATAAAGAATGTGTGGAAATGGAAAACCAGATTCCAGATTAGCCCTTATAATGTGTCCATGTAGAGTTGTTGGATTGGCGACGCCCGTAGCCCAGATTCTCTTTGTTCTTAGTAAGACTCCCGAAAGTTACCTGGTGACGTGGAAGTACAAACTCTTATATACCACTACTCATAAGCCCAAAAGGTCAGAAGGTCCCTGGAATCCAAGATTGCTGGATCTCCTTTAAGAATACGTCCTAAATATTTGGGCACACCTATCCCACGTTACGAATATCAATCTAAAATTCCAGCAGTAGTTTCTGGAAAGGAGGCAAACCTGAATTCAGAAATTACATGAAACATGGCGATATGATTCCTTGGGTTGTGGAATCTGGCCTTACAGCCTCCTGCAAAAAAAAAAAAAGGTGAGCAGATGGCCAGATACTCTGTTACAATTAAGAAGTTGAGCAGCAGTTTCCTGGGAATCGGTAATGACAGACTTGTGGTACATATACAGGAATTAGTTCTGATAAGTGTGGGGACTGGGACTCCAAATTCCTGATTAGTATTTAGAAAATTCCTGTAGGCTTCTAGGTATGAGAACTACATTAAGCGAAGGAAAAATTAACCACTGCCCAAAAGTTTGCTTGTCACATGCAAACTGTTTTCCTTGATTCACATTGGTAACATGAGTAGAACCTTTCTGGGGACATAGTGTCTGAGATTCCTGTTTAATTCTCAGAAGTACGACCAGATGTTTCCCTGTTCCCTAGAAGTCCAGACACGTGGCTCCCAATAGAAAGACTCCAGAATGCTCCTATGGACTTGTAAACCAAGACCCTGGT
>NW_006952711.1:0-809 GCF_000164805.1 Carlito syrichta | reverse complement strand
CTTTACTGAATTATAACTGAAGAATAAAAATATACATATTATCCCCATACGTATCTTTTTGTGGTGGGAAGATTGATATTTCTCGACAAATTCACTAGATAGATGGGTTCTTTTTCCAAAATCAATTTGATGGGTTGTAAGCAGCATAGCTTAATGACTAGAATTATCACAGAAAAAGTGACAGGTAGAAAGGCTTAGCATCCCTTCACGGAACTTCTGATGCATACATGTGTGAGTGTGTGTGTGTGTGTGTGTGTGTGTGTGTCTGTGTCTGTGTGTGTCACTGCATCCCAGGCTAAGACATCTTACAGTCGGTTACAGTAAAAAAGTGTGAAAGCCACGATAACAAAATGACGTAATCTTGATTATCAAGATCTCCAGCATTGGCAGTCTTCCTCATCTTCCTGAAGATATTGGCAACTCTTGGTGAAGTCTGAGAGATTTCTCATTTGCGAAAATCAGCATTGTCCTTCAGTCGTCCCCGCCTCGTTTTCTGTAATTTGCCTCGCCTACTGCGCCATCTAGTGTAGAATGGAGGCAAGTGAAGTGGATCCGGGGGTGAGTTATAAAAGAAAGATTCTAAAGAAAGAAATAGAAGATTATATTCTTTCCTAAGCCTCAAATGTGCATACTTGAGGAAACAAAAAGAATTTCCAATCATAATTAAAAATTAATTTGGGAAGGTTATTAAAAAGTCATTAAAATTAAAATTAAGTAATTTTGGCTAAATAGCCAATGTGTAATTTGCATTTTTCCAGATACTAACCTTGAGATAATAATCTGAATAATTTTACTTGGGTGGTACAACC
>NW_006952710.1:0-804 GCF_000164805.1 Carlito syrichta | reverse complement strand
GGCCTCCAACTAAGTACGAATAAAGAAACATTGTTGTACGCGCCCTCAATCCAAAATATTCCCCAGTTGTCTGGTATGGGACAGAGAAGAAACAGATCTTTGAGCTCCCCAAATGTTTCAGAGCAATTTAGCATTCAGCTATTATGAATCGGTCATTTCATGACTCCAGCAACATTCTGGTCCTCTTAAAATTTTTAAATGGAATTGGGCACTCCAAGTCCTTTAGGTTCCTCAGAACAACAAAGGACAGATTACAGGACAAAAAGAATCTTCTTGCCATATTTGGATGTAACTCTGGTATTAAAGTGAACCCTGTAATTCTTCCCTTTCCGTGTCTATTTATTTTGAGAAGGGACAAGTGTTTTGCACTTGCCAAATGTTTACTACATACTTTTAATGGTAACCAGGAATCATGGAATCCATGAACCTAGGAAACTTCTGGGCATCTGTCTTTTGATATACTGAATTTGGAATCCAAATCGACAGAAAAAATCAGTACATCTTACTGAGAATTAAAAGAAAATCCTGTCCTAGAAATTCTCATTTTCCGGAATCTTCAGGGCCTCTTGAGAAGGTTTAATCAGTAATCTGGGCTTCTGAGTCCATACATTTTCAGTGCTACTTGCTCCGCAAATATGCTAAATCTGTCATTACATAACCTCAGGATCTTTCTGGTCCTCTTGTTAGTTGTAATCAAGGTTTTGGCCCTAGAAATCCTTTTGTTTCCTGGGACCATCTATGACCATAATCATATTCCCCAGAATCAAAGGGTATATTGGTATACAATTCCTCGATTCAGGTGAC
>NW_006952709.1:0-724 GCF_000164805.1 Carlito syrichta | reverse complement strand
TTCTTGTTTGCCATTAGCAAGATGTCATGTAGATATTGTGATGGAAGAACCGTGTAAAAGCGTTTCTTAGGTCTCTTAGCTAGAGATCATGTAAATTCTGCATATGAGGACTGCTATTAACCTATGTTCCAGCTTCTAATCCCTGATCTTCTTTAGCCCACAGCAAATGGCCTGTTGATTTTAAGGTCCGAGGACTACTATAACCCCGATTCGTTTTATTCCTTGGCAAGGAGCTGTGTATTTTTCTGTATATTAGGACTCTCATTAGATATATCCTGCTTCGAAACTCTGATTCTATTTAGAACGTTACAAGACGCTCTGTAGATTTTTGGGATTGAGGCTCCTGTAACCCAGATTCCTTATTCTTTCTTAGGAAAAGGTCATGTGGTTGCCTGCAAATAAGGACTCCATTTTCCACATTCATGTTCGAAAACACCATGATGTGTGTTTAGCCCATAGCAAGATGACCTTAAGTTTTTTGGGATTGAGGACTTGAGTAACGCATATTCCTTTTTCTTACTTAGCAATAGTCAGTGAAGTTTCCTTTATGTGAGGACTCCCATTACCAATTACCTACTTCAAAACCTGATTCGTGGTTAGGTTTTAGGAAGACGGCCCATAGTTTTTGGCATTGAGGACTCATATAAGGAAGATTCCTTATACTTCCTTAGCAATATGATGTGTAGTTTCCTGTATATAATGACCTCCATTACACAGTTTCCTG
>NW_006952708.1:0-557 GCF_000164805.1 Carlito syrichta | reverse complement strand
GAGGCCCCAGCCTTGAGTCTAGAGCTCCCAAAAGACAGTTGATCGGCAGAAAATTGGATTGTTTCTTTGGGAGGTAGAGGTGGGGGACCACTGGAGCCTGCGAGTTTGAAACCAGCCTGGGCCATGAAGCCAGACCTTGTAACTCCCCAGAATGCAAACACTGGAGTCTTGCCTGGTGGTGTCCATAGTTCTGGCTACATGAGATGCAGTGGCCTCCATCCTGGGTAGTAATTTCTGTCACCCCTGCTGACAGAACTTGCAAGTCTAGGCCAAGCAACCTGGCTCATGGCAGTCAGTCCCATGCCCTGGGAACCCGAGGTGGTAGGCTTCCTGGGACCAGGGGTTGGAGACCAGGCTGGGTGACATCGACAGACCTCATATTGGTGAGAGGTTCCCAAAATCAAGTCAGGTGTGGTGGCCTCCAGAGTCTTGGCTGCTTGGAGGCCGAGGCAGGTTGACTGCCTGAGCCCCACTGGTCAAGGCCCTGGGAGCCACGATCATGCTGCCACACCCCTGCCAGGCCAAAGGAGGCCACATTGATAAAAAATATGGCTCCC
>NW_006952707.1:0-821 GCF_000164805.1 Carlito syrichta | reverse complement strand
CAGGAACTCTCTCGGCATCCTGTAGAGTGAAGCAGGAAACTGTGTAATGGAGGTCGTTATATACAGGAAACTACACGTCATATTGCTAAGGAAGTATAAGGAATCTTCCTTATATGAGTCTTCAATGCCAAAAACTATGGGCCGTCTTCCTAAGACCTAACCACGAATCAGGTTTTGAAGTAGGTAATTGGTAATGGGAGTCCTCACATAAAGGAAACTTCACTGACTATTGCTAAGTAAGAAAAAGGAATCTGCGTTACTGAAGAACTCAATCCCAAAAAGCTTAAGGTCATCTTGCTATGGGCTAAACACGCATCATGGTGTTGTGGAACATGAATGTGGAAAATGGAGTCCTTATTTGCAGGCAACCACATGACCTTTTCCTAAGAAAGAATAAGGAATCTGGGTTACAGGAGCCTCAATCCCAAAAATCTACAGAGCGTCTTGTAACGTTCTAAATAGAATCAGACTTTCGAAGCAGGATATATCTAATGAGAGTCCTAATATACAGAAAAATACACAGCCCCTTGCCAAGGAATAAAACGAATCGGGGTTATAGCAGTCCTCAGACCTTAAAATCAACAGGCCATTTGCTGTGGGCTAAAGAAGAATCAGGGATTAGAAGCTGGAACATAGGTTAATAGCAGTCCTCATATGCAGAATTTACATGATCTCTAGCTAAGGAGACCTAAGAAACTCTTTTACACGGTTCCTCCATCACAATATCTACATGACATCTTGCTAATGGCAAAACAAGAATCAGGAATTCCAAACAGGATTCGGGTAAAGGGAGTCATCATATACAGGACATTACACGGCCC
>NW_006952706.1:0-325 GCF_000164805.1 Carlito syrichta | reverse complement strand
TTGGAAAATTGTAATTTCTACATGTGACATTGGATATATTTTTCCCTGTAATTTTAGCCTCGCCCAGAACTGGGGGAGTCTATAAAGATGTAGTCCAACATTTATTCTCTTGTGTTTTACAGCTGGGTTTTCTCTAAATCGCTGGCTTTGGTGATCCTCCCACCTCAGCCTCTGGTGTGTTCGGAAAGATGGGCACCTCGACCCCAGAAACACTGTTTGGATGGTGGTGCAAACGTGGTCTCCCTGTATGGCCTGGGCTGGCCTAGGGCTCCTGGGCTCCAGCCATACTCTGGTCTCGGGCTCCCAGAGCACTGGAATTCCAAAG
>NW_006952705.1:0-1047 GCF_000164805.1 Carlito syrichta | reverse complement strand
TATTTATCAAGGGGGAAGAGCTTCTGTCTTTCCCATTTTGATGTTGTTACCTTGGATCCCATCAGGTGGTGCTATCTCAGCACTCTAGTTGATCTTTATTCACAGCAGCTGGAGACTGCCAGGTGATGCAAGCCAGGGTTGGCAGAAGTCGGAGGCTGCCCAGGATAGGAGGGAGTAAGTGATGGTAGGCACTGGGGGCAACTGTCTCACAGTACATTGAAGGAGTTCCATGGGCCTGGCTCCAGGTGAGGGGCAGGGTGTGGCAGTAGCAGTGACAGTGGTGGTAATCTCAGTAGATCATGCTTATGGGGGCTTCTTCCCGGTCTGAACTTGTGGGTCACCTCAGGCATGGGTGGAGCGATGGCTGTGATGGCAACATCCACTGCTGTGGCGACAGCCCAGACCGCCAAGGTGTTTGAGCTGTGACTGCGGCTGAGCTCCATGTGAAGAGTAGGCTGCCGATGATGGGAGCTACAGCCCCTGAAAGAGAAGTAGAGTCTTTATGTGTGTTCTCTTTCTCGGAGGGTCTCACAGACTAAGCTGCCCCATCACCATCTTGCCAGAAGTCCTCCTTCCATTTCTTTAAATAGAAGTTCATTGGTGCATGGAGCCTGACTTGGCTAGGACTAAGCTCAACACGGTGAGCAAAATGATGTTGAAAGATGGACTGGAGGAAGACTGGCAGCCTTTGGCAGCCTATGCCTGTGGACAGATTATGCTCTGGAGTGTCATGGAGTGGGAGGAGGCATCTCCAACCCTACATCTTTTCCAGCAGCAATCTAGCTCTATGCGGAGCAACAGGAGGGTCAACTTCTGCTAACAGCCTCTGCTATTCTTAGTAAGTGGTCCCATATACTTCTCCTGTTTCTATCTCTGCCACTAGTTTTCAATTCTCACTGACATTCTATATTAGTGGAATTCTGGAGGTTAAAGCAGAGTTCTGAGTGAAGTCCTTCAGTTGTGTCTCTTACCATATGCTAGTCAGAAGCTGTTTCTCTCTGATTCATTCTTTCATTCATACTTCACACATTAATTATGCACTTACTG
>NW_006952704.1:0-723 GCF_000164805.1 Carlito syrichta | reverse complement strand
TGAGTCTGGGGCAGGGTTTTTTAAGTTGTCAATTAAAAAAAAATTTTGCTTGCCTGTCTATTTTTAAAATATTTTTCCTTTGAGCACGAATGTGTATTTGAGGGTTTGATCTGCATCCCTCAAATTTTTTCTTTCCTTTTCTGTTTCTCTCTGCTTTTATTTGTTGTTTTCTATTTACAAACAACAAACATACAAACAATGTATGTGAATCATTGAGTGTTCATCTATCAATTTTGTTACTGTGGTTGGTTTCTCTTTGCTCTTTTGTTCTTCTAGGGTTTTTTATTTTCATTTTTTATAGTTTAAAGTGTGTGTCAATATTTGTGTGAGGGCTCAATCTGAATTCCTTTTTTTTTTTCCCCAGGTATTTCCATTTTTATTCTCCATTCACTTTGTGCTAAGAATATGTAGGTGTGTTCAGTTTTCTTGATTTTTGTTGTTGTTGTTGTTTGTTTTGTTTTACTTTGTTGTTATTCCAGTTTGTTTTGGGGAGTGTGTGTGTGTGTGTGTGTGTGTGTGTGTGTGTGTGTATGTGTTCAAATGTTTTTTGCTTTGGTTTCTGCTTTTCATCATCATATAGAGTGGTGGTGGGGAGTGGGTCTCAGGAAATACATACCACAATAAGTGAACATTGTAATTTGCAAGTAGTTTCTGAATCCTAGCACCCCATCCCCTACTTTATTCAACTTTCAAAAACTACAAGATACAGCAAAGCTTCCCATG
>NW_006952703.1:0-541 GCF_000164805.1 Carlito syrichta | reverse complement strand
TCTAGTTCAGATCCACATTCACCTATTCTGTGGCCCAGAAATGTCTGAAGTCCTTTGTCCCTTGTTGAGGACATGAAAGTATTTGAAGCTGGCATTTTCGGAAAGAGCATTGTCTTACCTGATCAAGGAGTTCTCAGAAAGGAGCACCATGAGCTTCCTCACATTTTGTAAAGCCCAAGAGAATCCTGAAAGATTCATGTAGTTTGTTTGTTTTAAAGTTGTGGGGTACAAGTCAGGAATGCACACAGAACTGGTTTAGGCACAAGTGAAGCTTTGGGCCTCTCACTGGACCTCACTTCACCTGGATTAGGATCAGGCAGATTATTATTTAACAAATGAATTTTGCCTAGCAAAATCTTCTAAAACCAAAGATCCATGCTAGGGAAGAAGAACCAGTTGGTGGGGACAGGTGTTGTCCCTTGTGGGTTAAAAGGTTGGCCCACTGCTCATTTTGCAGATGGTTCCACTGGAGGCCCAAAGAGGTCATAACTTTTTGTCAAGTGAGGTAGGGATAGGCCTCAAAGGACTCAAACCCAGATAG
>NW_006952702.1:0-473 GCF_000164805.1 Carlito syrichta | reverse complement strand
TTTTGGGAGGCTGAGGCAGGGGATCACTGTAGTCCAGAAAGTTTGAGACCAGCATGGGCCAAGTAGTGAGACCTCGTCCCTCCCTGGAATGCAAGCACTGAAATGGCATGTGGTGGTACATGTGGTCCTGGCAACATGGGACGTGGTGGTGTCGGGGACACACTCTGTCCCGGGGTGTGTGTTTGCATCACCCCCACCAACAGCAAGTGCGAGTACAGGCCAGGCACCATGGCTCATGGCCATCAGCCCTTTGCCCTGAGAGGCTGAGAAAGGAAGCAGCCTGAGTCACCAGGGTCAGAGACAAGCCCAGGTGTTGTGGCCACACCTCATCACGGCCTGAGGGTTCCAAAATCGAGTCAGGAGCCGTGGCCCCCAGAGTTCAGGTTGCTCAGGGACTGAGGAGGGAGGACCCCACAGGTCGAAACCCTGGAAGGCACAATCGTGCCGCCGCCGTGCACCAGCCAAGCATACGG
>NW_006952701.1:0-715 GCF_000164805.1 Carlito syrichta | reverse complement strand
TGGTGACCATAGCAAGCCCCAACCTCGATACCAAGCAATACCAAAAAGCGTAGATGAGGTCAGGCCTTGGCGGCAGGCCTCAGCAGGAGGATCACCTCCAGCCTATAGTTCAGGACCAGGCAGAAAGATCAGGATGTCAACAAAATGGAAAGCCTTTGATGGCAGCAGTTTTGGAGGCCCAGGCCGAAAGGATGGCCTGATTTGGGAGGTTTAATAGTGGCCTGGGCAACCTAGTGAGGAAAGAAAAGAAAGAAAGGAAAAAAGAAAGAAAGAAATCCATTCTCCTGCAAACATTCTGCCCTCATTTCTTCACCCACCGACTCCCACATGTGAGGGTCACCCAAGCCTGGCACCTTCAAGCCACAAACTCTGGTGCTCAGTCTCATCATTCCAGCACTTTGGGAAGTGGAAACCAGCGGCTGTCCCAAATATGTGGGCTGAGACCCACACAGGAACCTCGGTGAGACTCGTCTCTACCCTCCATCCCAAATGACTGGGCATGGTGATGTGCACCTGTCATTCCAGCTCCTCGGAAACCCAGGGAAAGGCTTGCCGGAGCCTGGTGGGCCGAGGCTGGGACAGCTGGGAGTGCACCAGTGCCCTTCAATTTGGGCAACGAAGTGAGAATCCAACTCAAAGAAAAAATGAAAAAAGGAAAAAAAAGAGCATCTATTTGTGTATGGAATTGGTATAATCACGAATAGACAGAGATCAT
>NW_006952700.1:0-363 GCF_000164805.1 Carlito syrichta | reverse complement strand
TTGAGCTCCTCCAGGTATATTCTCTACAGGGGAATTACGGAGTCACATGATAGGCCAATATCTTGTCCCTTTACAAACCACCACAATATTTTCCAAAGATTTTGCTCTTCTTTTCAGTCCACATGCTGTGTAGAAGCATTTATTTCTTCCCAAATCCTGACTTGCATCTGTTATTTTTTGTTCTATTAATGATGGCCAGTCTTACAGGTGGTATGTGGTATATCAACATGGATTCATTTGCATTTCAATGTGGTTTCCTTTGCATTTCTTTGATGATGAGTGAGGCTGAGCAATTTTCATGTGTCTGCTGGCTGCCCATATCTCTTCTTATGAAAAGTGTCCAATCACGTATTTTGCACACTT
>NW_006952699.1:0-340 GCF_000164805.1 Carlito syrichta | reverse complement strand
ATAGAAAAATCCACGAGTTATAATTGGATGTAAAGTATGCTGTCAGCAATAAAAAGTGGTGTATACCAAATAGCCTGGGACTGTTAAAAAATGGCTTGTTCCCCTGGGCAGCGAGACCTCATCTCTACAATAAATCAGAACATCAGCCGGGCGAGGTAGCGCATGCCTGTAATTCCAGCTACTCGGAAGGCTGAGGCAGAAGGATCGCTGGAGCCCAGCAGATCGAGGCTGCGGTGGCCGGGAGTGGCCACTGCACTCCAGTCTTGGTGACAGAGTGAGACTCCAACTCAAAACAAAACAAAAAAACGCCAAATGGCTTGTTCTGGAAAGTTTATAGGAT
>NW_006952698.1:0-708 GCF_000164805.1 Carlito syrichta | reverse complement strand
TAAGAAGAAAAGTAACAAGGACATCTGGACAAGGGAGGCAATCACAAGGCTTGAAGGACATAAAAGCCTAAGATGGGAAAACTCCTGACACATGAAGAAATGAATGCTTAGAAACTTTCTTAAGACATTTCAAGGACTGTAATTCAGAACATTGAACTGAAAGTATCATTGTTGGCTTTATAAATAAAACTTGTCTGAATGTTTATAGGAATCTTGGTTTGTTTGTTGCTAAGACCACTAGATGGTAACTTTTAGAAGATATGTACATAAAGGAATTTCTTTGTCTTGCCCCTTTACAAATGGTATAAAAGCTGTGTGTTAACTAACATTAAATTGTCATCTGTTCAGGAAGCAGATGTCCGAGTATAATATTTTCATCTTTCGCCTATCCGTCTCTCCTTCAGGAAATCTCACGACCCTTGTGGGGCTGGACCCCTTCACCTACCTATCACCGTACACATGCAAAAAAACTCTAAATGGATCAAAGATCTAAATGTAAAACTTCTAACTATAAGAACCTTAGAAAATACAGAAGACACTCTTATGGAAATTGGAACAGGTAACCAATTCCTGATCAAAATCCCCAGTGCCCATGCCATAAGAGATAAGATAGACAAGTGTACCTCATCAAACTGACAAGCTTCTGCAAAGCCAAATAAACTATCAAGAGAGCAGGGAGACAGTCAACAGAAGGGGAAAAAATATTTG
>NW_006952697.1:0-623 GCF_000164805.1 Carlito syrichta | reverse complement strand
TAAAAGGCAATTAGGATCAGCCTGCATTAATATGGGCATTAGTTTCAGAAGAAAATAACAAGGCAAGAAGAATCAGAGGGCACTAAATGGCCAAGTTGTATGAGACGGAATTATTAAGGCAAGTAGTATCAGACGTCACTAATAAAGCAAGGAGTTTCAGATAGCACTGATAAGGCAAGGTGTATCAGACGGCATTAATAAGGCAAGGAATATCAGACGGCACTAAAAAGGCAAGTAGGATCAGACGGCACTGATAAGGCAAGGTGTATCAGAAGGCATTAATAAGGCAAGTAGGATCAGACGGCACTAATAAGGCAAGGTATATCAGACGGCAATAAGAAGACAAGTAGTATCAGATGGCACTAATAAGGCCAGTGTAAGAGACGGCAATAATATGGCAAGTACTATCGGACGACACTAATAAGGCATATAGTATTAGACAGCCCTAATTAGGCAAGTAGTATCAGACGGCAATAATAAGTCAAGTCATATCAATCCGCGGTAATATGGCAAGTAGGATTAGGAGGAACTAACAAGGCAAGGAGGATCAGGCGACACTAGAAAGGCAAGTAGGACGAGACGGCAAAAATAAGGCAAGTAGTATCAGATGGCATTAACAAGGG
>NW_006952696.1:1978-3871 GCF_000164805.1 Carlito syrichta | reverse complement strand
AAGGAAGGAAGGAAGGAAGGAAGGAAGGAGGGAAGGAAGGATGAAAGAAAGGAAGGGGGTAAGGAAGGTAGAAAGAAAGAGGAAAGAACAAAGGAATGAAATCCATTCTCCTGCAAATCCTCTGCCCTCAGGCCTTCTCCCCCGCCCCCTCACATGTGAAGGTCCCCCAAGCTCGGCACCTTACACCCACAAACCCCCCCATGGCTGCTCCTACTTTGGTGCCAGAGTTCCTGAGGCTCCCTGGCCAGATTCCTGTCAGCTCTCCTCTCTGAGATGTGAAATGTGCCTCAGGTAGGACCTTCTGCCAAGAAAGGCAAGGGACACATCCGTCACCTGGGGTCATTTCTTCCCCATCCCATTTTCCCTGGATCTAAAGACAGTCACCCTGTGAACACACCACACACAGTTGAAAATCTGTGTATGATTCTGATGATTTTGGAGACAGGGTAAGGCTCTGTGGCCCAGGTTGGGGCCCAGGGACACGACTGACATTCACCACCAGTTTCAAAATCGCGGGCTCTAACAATCCTCCCGCCTCAGCATACAGAGTGGCCAGGAAGATGGACAGCTCGACTCCAGACTCCCTGTTTTTATAAGTGCAGAAACGGGGTCTCCCTGCATGGCCTGTGCTCCAGCCATTCTCCTGCCTCAGCCTCCCAGATCGCTGGGATTCCAAATGTAGGCTGACACGCCAGGCCTTCTAGTTCATTTTTGAGGAATGATCAAGGCCATGCTCTGGAGCTCAGACTCGCCAGCCAAGACTTTGTGAGGCTGAGGCCAGTGTCTGGCCCGAGCCCATGTGCCAAGACCTGCTGAGGCACCTCAGTGAGACTTGTCTTTACACTCCATCCCAAATGAGCTGAGCGTGGTAGCGTGCACCTGTTGTTCCAGCTCCTCTAAGGCTGGGGAAAGGTTCACGGGAGCACAGCAGGCCAAGGCTGCAGTGGCTGAAAGCAAGCCACCTTCCTCCAACCTGCACAATCGAGTGAGACTCTGGATCAAAGAAAAAATAAAAAAAGGGAAAAAAAAGTATAGCATCCATTTGTGAATGGAGTTGGAATCATCGTGAACAGACAGAGATGATTTTGGAAGGAGGTCCAGTCTAGGGCCTAGAGTCCCTGAAAGATGGTGCATCAGCAGACAATCGGGATGTGGCTTTGGGAGCCCGAGGCGGGAGACCTTTGAAGCCTAGGAGTTTGAGACCAGCCTTTGCCTCCTAATGAGATCACATCGCTCCCCAGAACACAAAATCTGGAGTCGTGTATGGTGGCACCCATGGTCCTGGCTATGGTACCAGGGCATTCCTTTGTGTTGCCCCCACAAACAGAACGTGCAATTCCAGGCCATGCACTGTGGCTCACAGACATCAACCCCATGCCCTGGGACGCTGAGGCAGGAGGCTGCCTGAGCCCAGTGTTTGAAGAAGAGCCTGGTTGACATTGACAGACCTTGTCTTGGCAAAAAGTCCTCAAAATCGGGTCTGTCGTGGTGGCCCCCTGTGTCCTGGCTGCTACGGGGCTGAAGCGGGAGGACCTCTTCAGCCCCACAGTTTGAGGCCCTGGGAGCCATGATCATGCCACCGTGTCTTAGCAGGCCAATGGAGACCCCGGCGACAAAAAAGACCTTCCATGTGCATCACAGCTGGCATCCGTGGCCCCCCAGTGAAAGGTCCGCATGGGCGGGGAATGATGGAGTGATCGGGAGAGGAAGGTGCCCTCCCCCAACCAAATTTGGCACAATGGGTGACCAGAACCTGGGCTGCAGCGTTGACAAACCGCTTTGATCATTCTGTGTCAGACAGCTGCACTAACATAGGGTTTTCTGTTCCATGAGTTCACACGCATCTTTGCCATGGGGCATGAGTGTGGAGTGTGGAGGCAGGTCTTCTGGGAC
>NW_006952696.1:0-1146 GCF_000164805.1 Carlito syrichta | reverse complement strand
TCACTACAGTAGTTTTGGAGGCCCAGGCCGAGAGGATGGCCCAATTTGGGTGGTTTGAGAGTGGCCTGGGCAACCTAGTGAGGAAAGAAAATAAAGAAAGAGAGAGAGAGAGAGAGAGAGAGAGAGAGAGAGTGAGAGAGAAAGAAAGAAAGAAAGAAAGAAAGAAAGAAAGAAAGAAAGAAAGAAAGAAAGAAAGAAAGAAAGAAAGAAAGAAAAAACCAGGCTCAGTGACTCAGCCTGTAATCCTGCGCCTTTGGGAGACTGAGGTGAGTGGATTGCCTGATCCCGCGGGTTTGAGACCCACCTGGGCAACTTGGCAAGACCTCATCTCTACAATAAATCAAAAAAATTAGCTGGGCGTGGTAGCGCGCGCCTGTAGTTCCTGCTACTTGGAAGGCTGAGGTGGAAGGATCATCGCAGCCCAGCAGGTTGAGACTGTGGTGGCCAGGAGCGGGCACTGCACTCTAGTCTGGGTGACAGAGTGAGACTACAACTCAAAAGAAAAAAAAAAGAAAAGAAAAGAAATAAAAAAGAATGCAAGAAAGAAAAAAAAGAAATTCATTCTTCTGCAAACCTTCTACCTTCAGTCCTTCTGCCCCCGTCTCCCACATGTGAGGGTCCCCCAAGTTTGGCACCTTCCAGCCCCAACCTCTGGTGCTCAGCTTCATCATTCCAGCACTTTGGGGGCAGAAGCCAGCACAAGTCCCGGTCTGAAACCCGCCCAGGCACCTCGACGAGACTCATCTCTACTCTCCATGCCAAATGAACAGGCGTGGTGGTGTGTGCCTCTCATTCCAGCTCCTCAGAAGCCCAGGGAAAGAATTGCCAGAGCCCAGCAGACTGAGGCTGTGATGGCCAGCAGTGAGCCAGTGCACTACAACCTGGGAGATGGAGTTGAACTCCAATGCAAAGAAAAAATGAAAAAAGTATAAAAGGAGGAGCCTTCATTTGTGTATCAAGTTGGGATCATCATGAACAGACATAGATCATGTGGGAAGGAGGCCCCGGCCTTGAGCCTAGAGTTCCCAAAAGACAGTTGATCGGCAGAAAATTGGATTGTTTCTTTGGGAGGTCGAGGTGGGGGACCACTGGAGCCTGGAAGTTTGAAACCAGCCTGGGCCATGAAGCCAGACCTTGTAACTCCCC
>NW_006952695.1:0-875 GCF_000164805.1 Carlito syrichta | reverse complement strand
CCAGATGATAACAAATTACATGGACACTGAGTTTCCTGGTTCTTCTTTAGTAAAGCGTGTAGAAACTTTCAAGGGACACAGTGACCCAGATTCCTATTCCGTTCTAAGCAAAACGATGAGATGTTTCCTGTTGGCCTGGAAGTCCAGACCTTTGTATACCCATACAAACATGAAAAGAGTATGCCTGGGGACGTGGTATCTAAAATTCTTGGGTCCATTTCAAGAATACCACCTAAAAAATTGAACACATAAACCCAAAGTCTTAATAACGAACAGCGGGGTGACTGATGTTTTTGGAGTTCGAGGTAACACTGAGGTCAGGGCTTACATACAAAAATTCCGAGAGAATTACTTGTGTCCTGGATCTGGAATCAGAGGTTCTGAGTATCTAAATGGACTTGTAGTGCCAGATTCTCATTCACAACTATCAAGAGTACCAGAGTGTTGCTGGAATCCAGGAATGATTGATTCGTAATATCCACATAACAAAATGCTGTAAAACACGAGGGTTGCTCGAAGCCCTGATCTTCTTTAACCCTTAGCAAGATGCACTGTAGATTTTCGGTATTGTGGACGCATGTAGCCCAGATTCCTTATTCATCCTTCACAAAAGTCATCAAGTTTCCAGTATATGAGGACTGCCATTACCCAGATTCCTGCTTCATTCTCAGCAAGACACGGAAATATTTGGTGGTGATGTAGAATTCAAGTTATTTGGATATCAATCGAAAGATCACCAGAATTCTACTGGACAACTGGAATCCAAGATTCCTGGTTACCTTTTCAAGACACCCTAACAATATGGGGACCTAGAAGCCAGATTACTGATTAAAGCTTATCAGAGGCCCTGTAGACTTGGGCGAATGAGAACTCCA
>NW_006952694.1:0-6340 GCF_000164805.1 Carlito syrichta | reverse complement strand
GCGACAGAGTGAGACTCCAACTCAAAAAAAAAAAAAAAGATGCTGAGAGCTGGCTGGGTGTAAATGGCTCACATCTATAAACCCAGCACTTTGGGAGGCCAAGGCAGGAACATCACTTAAAGTCAGGAGATTGAGACCAGCCTGGGAAACATAGTGAGATGGTCTCTACAAAAGTAAAAAAAAATAGCTGGGCATGGTGGCACATACCTGTAGTTCCAGCTACTCAGGAGGCTGAGACAGGAGGATGGCTTGAGCCCAGGAGTTCAAGGTTATAGTGAGTGAGCTATAACCTGCACCACTCTGCACTCCAGCCTGGATGACAGAGACCAAAAAGGTGCCAAGAGCATCAATGACAATTCGGTGGAGGGCAGCATTCCTAATTACAGTGGAATTCTGTCTGTTGTGCACCTACTGGTGAAGCCCTGGGACTTTCTAATGAGACTTGAGGTACTGGTAACAAACACATGACCTTTTAGCTCTTACCTGAACCCGGATCATTATTTTCAGGTTTGTAGACTAACAGTCAGCTCACAGACTTGTTGGGTTTGACCTACACAATTCTTTTCCAAACTTGGCATAAATATCCAAATTTCTGGCTTCTTTGAAAAAACTTAGGGCATTAAGCAACCCTGGGCCCACATTCCTGCTCAGCTTCCATGACCAGTGCTGAGAAGTACAACCCTCTAAGAATAAGGCATAAACTCTCAAGTTCACCAAGGTTCTCACTACTCCCTGCTGTGCATGTGGCCGTTGTAACCAAATTATGTTGCCTGGGCAGGCCTATGAGTAAGTCAATCTGCTCACACCTGATTTATATCCTCAGCATACACTATTTTATTATTTTATTCTAGTAGTGTCTATTATTCACCCTGTAGCAAAATAGTAAAGGACACAAAAGGTGTGTAAGTCCTAGTCTCAGAAAATTAGTCTGTACACAGTCATGAAGAGAATGGTGAATGGTGGATAGTGGATGGGGTAAATAAAGATTATTTTGAAGACCTATTATATGCCAGATACTTTGCAGATGTTGCCTTATTAAAGTTGTATAAAAATCCCAAAAGGTTATTATCTCCATTTTACAGATGATGCTACTGAGACAGAGAGAGATTATGTCTTCTTCATATTATGAAACAAATAAAAACCTGAGCTTATATTGGAAACCAGTTTTGGAGGCTCAAAAACTCAATGAGCTTTCTCCCTTTGAAGATTTATGACTATGGATATAGAAAAGCAAAATAGCAGTGAAAGAGTCCAATAGTAGATGTGCCACAGGAAAGTTTATGATTTAAGATTAAGAGCTAAGACTTATTCTAAGACAGAAGCTGTGACTATGGACAATGAAAACTTGGGAAGGTGGAATTTTAACAGGCATTGAAGGGTGGAGCAGATTCTGGTGGTGGAGTGAGAGGTGACTTTTTGAGTGGGTGAAGTAACCATATTTCTTTTCCCCTCTCCCATCGACTACTACCACCTATGTTTGTTTCCAAGCAGTGGGGAATCTGGGGCTTGCCTCCCAGACACACTGCATTCTTGGTTCTATGACAGATGCCTACACCTCTCTGGCTCATGTCCCAATCTGGTGTTGGCACGTCCAGCTTCACCTGTGCCCTTACTTTAAGACACACAGGTGTTGACACCTCCCTGTCATTGACTCTTGGTTCTTATTTTAATATTGATGGTCATTAGCTCTTCTGTATAGGAAAGTATTTGCAAACCTTCCATCCTCTGACTAGGTTGGAGGCCTCTGCTGAGATGAGGGAGGTGACCGCTCTCCTTTCAGATGTTCAGGATAAAGTAATCATACAGAACATTTGGACAACTGGTGATTTGTTCATTTTCCATCCAAAGTACTTTTTAATTTGGTAACGTCATTGAGATGTAATCCACACACCAAATAATCCACTTGTTTAAAGATGTGTGAAATCATTGCCACAATCTTTTTTTTTTTTTTGAGTTGGAGTTTTACTCTGTTGCCCAGGCTAGAGTGCAGTGGCACACTCATGGCCACTGCAGCCTCTACCTGCTGGACTCAGGCAATCCTTCTACCTCAGCCTTCCAAGTAACTGGAACTACAGATGCATGCCACCACACTCGGCTAATTTTTTGTGATTTTATTGTAGAGACGAGGTCTCATCAAGTTGT
This sequence comes from Carlito syrichta, assembly GCF_000164805.1. Classification (NCBI taxonomy): domain Eukaryota; kingdom Metazoa; phylum Chordata; class Mammalia; order Primates; family Tarsiidae; genus Carlito; species Carlito syrichta. The sequence continues at coordinate 4,198 of NW_006952694.1, read as the reverse complement.
CCACGCTGGTCTTGAACCCCCAGGCTCAGGCAATCTTTTTGCCTAGGCCTCCCAAAGTGCTGGGATTGCAAACTGAGCCACCATGCCTAGGCAACAACCTGTTTTTTTTCTTGAGTTGGAGTCTCACTCTGTCACCCAGACTGGAGTGCAGTGGCATGCTCCCAGCCACTGAAGCCTCAACCTGCTGGGCTCCAGTGATCCTTCCACCTCAGCCTTCTAAGTAGCTGGGACTACAGGCCACGCTACCACATCTGGCTAGTTTTTTATTTACTGTAGAGATGAGGTCTCACCAAGTTGTCTGGGCAAGTCTCGAACCCACGGCCTCAGGCAATCCACACACCTTGGCCTACCAAAGTGCTGGGATTACAGGCTGAACCACTCAGCCTGACGCACAATCTTTAAAATATGTTCATCACCCCCAAAGGAAACTCTAACCCCTTTAGCTATCATTCTCCTTCCCCCCTCCAGCCCTGGCAATCACTAGTCTACTTTCTGTCTTTTTGAATTTGCCTGTTTTGGATATTTCATATGGATGAAATCACACAATATGTGGTATTTTGTGACTGACTTCTTTAACTCACCACAGTGCTTTCAAGGTTTATCCATGCTGTAGCCTGTATCAGTTCTTCATTCTTTTTATGGCTGAATAATATTCTGAATACTATTCCATTTCTTGACTATGTCACATATGTATATTTTTAAATTCAAAGCTTTAGCATTTCTTTTGCTTTTTTTACTTTATTTTATTATAAAGATGTGGGTACAAGTCAGGATTAGGTACATGAGTGGCTTACAAGCAGATGAAGTTTGGGACTCCATCTGGACCACAGTTCACCTGGTTTAGTGAGGTTACATGCTCCCTCTCTCCCTCCCTTCCCTACTACTTCCAATCCCTTTCTTCTAGTATTGAAAAATTGATTAATGTTCAGAGTCCACTTAAAAGTGAGACCATGTAGTATTAAGTTCTTTGTTTCTGTGATAGATCACAGTCATGAACTCTAAATTCATTCAAGTTGTTGTAGAGTCCATAATTTTGTCCTTCTTTATGGTTGCATGATACTCCATCATGTATATGTACCACATTTTGTTTATCCAGTTCAATTTTGATGGGCAGCAGAGTTGGTTCCTTGTTTTTGCTATTGTGACTAGTGTGGCAATGAACATGCATGTGCAGGTATCTTTTTTGTAGAACAATTTGTGTTCCTCTGGGTATATTCCTAGGAGGGAGATTGCTGGGTCATGTGAAAGGTCAATTTCTAGTTATTTTAAAAATTGTCACACTGTTTTCCATAGAGGTTGTACTAGTTTGCACTCCCACCAAGAGTGTAGAAGTATTTCCTTTTCTCTGCACTTGTGCCAGCATCTGCTGTTTTTTGATGTATTAATTATGGCCATCCTTACTGGTGTTAGGTAGTATCTGAGTGTGGTTTTGATTTGCATTTCTCTGATGATTAGTGAGACTGAGCATTTTTTTCATGTATCTTTTGACTGTATGTCTTCTTTTGAGAAGTGTTTATTCATGTCTGTTGCCCATTTTTTAATAGGGCTGTTTGTTTGCTTTTTGTTTGTTTGTTTTTGGCTCATTTGAGTTCCTTGTAGAACCTGGATGTTAGGCCTATGTCAGATATACAGTTGGCAAATATTTTTTTTCCCATTCTGTGGACTGTCTCCCTGCTTTCTTGATGATTTCTTTTGCTTTGTAAAAGCTTTTAATTTAATGAGGTCCCACGTGTCTATCTTATCTCCTATGGCATATGTTTTTGAGGTTATTTTCAGGAATTGATTGCTTATGCCAGTGTGCATAAGGGTATCTCCTGCGTTTTCTAATAATCTTATAGTTTGATGTTTTATGTTTAGGTCTTTGATCCATTTAGAGTTGGTTTTTGTGTATGTTGATAGGTGGGGGTCCTGTTTCTTTTTGCTGCTGCTGTTGTTGTAGTTGTTGAGAAAGCAGGATTTATTGAGAGGACAGAAAAGCTCCCACAGTGTGAGGGTACCTGAGAGTCTTTCCTGTCTTGTTTGAATCTTCTGCATGCTGTAAGCCAGTTTTCCCAACACCATTTACTGAATAGTGTCTCCTCTCCCAGTGGTTGGTTGGTGGTGGCTTTGTTGAGGATGAGTTGGTTGAGCAATCAAGGTTTTGCTTCCAGAATCTCTATTCTGCCTGTTCCATTGGTCTATATGCCTGTTCTTGTGCCAATACCTTGCTATTTTGATTATTGTAGCCTTATAATAAAGTTAAAAGTCTGGAAGTGTGATACTTCCCATCTTGTTCCTTTTGCTGAGGACTGTTTTTGGCTGTCTGTGGTCTTTTTTGTTTCCATATGAATTTCTGTATTGTCATTTCCAGATCTGAGAAGAATAGTATTGGCAATTTAATGGATATTGCGTTGAATATGTAGATTGCCTTGGGTAGAATGGCCATCTTAATAATATTGATCCTTCCAATCCATGAGCACGGAATATTTTTCCATGTGTTTGTGTCTTCTTTGATTTCTTTGAACAGTGTTTTATAGTTTTCATTATAAGGGTCTTTCACTTCTCTAGTTAATAAGATGCCAAGATATTTCTATTTCTTTTGTGTATGTGTGTGGCTATTGTGAATGGGATTGTGCTTTTTATTTGGTTATCTGTCTGCCTGTTGGTGGTATATAAAAATGCAACTTGTCTTTTGTATGTTGATTTTGTTCCATGAGACTTTGCCAAAATCATTTATCAATGCTGGGGTTTGTTTACAGATTCCCTTGGGTTTTCAAGGTATAGGGTCATATGGTCTGCAAAGAGGGATAGCTTAACTTCTTGTTTTCCTATTTGAATACCCCTGATTTTCTTCTCTTGCCTGATTCCTCTAGCTAAGACTTCCAATACTATGTTGAACAGGAGGGATAAGCGTGGGCACCCTTGTCTTGTTCCGGTTTTCAGGGGAAATGCTTCCAACTTTTTTGTCCATTGAACAATATATTGGCTGTGGGTTATCATAGATGGCCTTTATGTTTGAGGAATGTTCTTTCTGTGCCTAGAAGTTCAAGGGTTTTTTATCAAGAAGGGATGCTGGATTTGTCAAAAAGCTTTTTCTGTGTCCAATGATATGATTATGTGGTTCTTGTTTTTACATCTGTTGATGCAGTAAATTATGTTTATGGTCTTGTGAATGTTGAACCAGCCCTGCCTCCCAGAAATGAAGTCAGCTTGGTCATGGTGGATGATTCTTGAAATGTGTTGTTGAATCTTATTTGCTAGGGATCTTGTTGAGAATTTTTGCATTTATCAAGGATATTGGTCTGTAATTCTTTTTCCTTGTTGGGTCTTTGCCAGACTTGGGTTATTAGTGTGATGTTAGCTTCATTAAATGATTTGGGGAGAGTTTCATCTTTCTCAATTGCCTGGAATACTTTTTTTTTTTTTTTTTTTGAGTTGGAGTCTCACTCTGTCGCCCAGACTGGAGTGCAGTGGCCGCTCCCGGCCACCGCAGCCTCGCCTGCTGGGCTCCGGCGATCCTTCCGCCTCAGCCTTCCGAGTAGCCGGAATTACAGGCGCACGCTACCGTGCCCGGCTGATTTTTTTTTTTATTTATTGTAGAGATGAGGTCTCGCTGCCCAGGCGGGTCTCGAACCCGCGGGCTCAGGCAATCCCCTCACCTCAGCCTTGCCTGAAATACTTTTGATAGGATTGGCATCAGCTCCTCTTTATATGTTTTGTAGAATTCAGTTAGGAAGCTTTTAAGCCCAAATCTTTTTTTTTAATGAAAAGATTTCTTATGATGGAGTCAGTTTCCTGGGTTATTATTGGTCTGTTGAGGGTTTCAATTTCTTCTTTTTTCAACCTTGAGATGCTGTATGATGTCAGAAAGTCCTCCATTTCATTTAGGTTCTCGAGTTTGCTTCCAGAGAGATGTGTATAGTACTCTCTGATAATCTTTTGAATTTCTTTGGGATTAATTGTGACTTCATCCGTTGCATTTCTAATTGTGCTTATTTGGGTTTTCTCTCTCTTTTTCTTGGTCAGTCTGACTAGGGGCTCATCAATTTTCATCCAAAGCACTTTTATTATCATCTTATATGGAGCACATGTACCATCACTGCCCCTTCTATTACTTTGCAGACAGCATTCATTGGTTACAGAATTCTTTCCCACTGATTCTGTACATGGCTTCAAATTCCCTCTCACCATAGCATTCTATTTAGTAACCACAAATTGG
>NW_006952693.1:0-842 GCF_000164805.1 Carlito syrichta | reverse complement strand
TATAAGGCATTGTAAGGACATTGACTTTGGCTCTGAGAGAAATGAGAAGCCACAGAGGTTTGAGCAAAATAGTGACAGATCTCTGCTATGTTTTGAAAATGATCATTAGGGCTGCTGTGTTTAAAAATTTTAGGGGGCAAAAGTGGGAGCAGAAAATCCAGTTAGGACTGCAGTTCAGAAGGTACTCCAAGGTTATCCCTGGATATTACAGCAGATTCAACTGGGTGTTACAGGATATTTTACATTTCTTAAAGATTCATAGCAATACTTGACTTCTGTATAGTGTGACCTTTTACCCAGTAGGTAGTTCAGAGTTTTAACATCAGGTCATGCTGTTTCTGTCAGTGATGTCATATCTCTGTGAAGTTGACTTTTTGTCAGTAGTTATTTTAAAAAATTGTGAAGTACTCTATGAAAGTCAATGTGGAACAGGAAATGAGACTGGAAGTGTCTAATGTATTTCAAAGGTTTGAAACATACATGCCCCATAGACACACATATCCCATCAGCAAGTATTGTAGATAAGAGTGAAATTGTATTTCTAATAATATTTATTATTTTCTATATATTATATCTAATTTTCTAACTACTATGAACTATTTTTCACATTACTACTTAGTTGTTAGAACATTATATTAATTTTTAATTGACTGCTGTAACAAATCACCACAAACTAGGTGACTCAACAAAAACCAAAATTTATTCTCACAGTTCTGGAGCCCAGAAGTGTGAAATCACCACCAATGGGACAAAATTAAGGTGATGAAAGGTCTTTCCTCCCTATGGAGGCTCTTGAGGAGGTTTTGTTTTTTGTCTCTTCCACCTTCTGCTGGCTGTCAGCA
>NW_006952692.1:0-878 GCF_000164805.1 Carlito syrichta | reverse complement strand
ATCATGTCTTGTCTACTAATAAACTTATCAAATAATTTTTTAAAAATTTAATATAACATTTTTATTTTTTGTAGAGGCAGGGTATCACTATGTTGTTCAGGTTGGTCTTGAACTCTTGCGCTTAAGTGATCCTTGAACCTTAGCCACCCAAAGTGCTGGAATTATAGGCATGAGCCACCATACCCAACTATCAAAGGAATTCCTTTTTTTTTTTTTGAGTAAGTGTTTCACTCTGTCACCCAGGCTAGAGTGCAGTGGCACACTCATGGCCAGTGCAGCACACTCATGGCACTGCACGCCAGCCTGGGCAAGAGAGTGAGACTATGTCTCAAATTTTTTTTAAAAAGGTTTCCATTTCCATAAATTTTTCTGTCTGGTCATGCATGTCATCAACTTTTATATTATATCTTTACATTATATCAAGGTCATATTAATATGTTAAATTAGTTAAGGTTCTTTCTGTGCATTCCAACAGCTGAGTCCTCTCTGAATCTTATTTCTTGACAAAAGGTTATTTCCTAGCACTTTCTTATTTCAAAATGAATGCCAGACATCATATCCATATCTAGAAGAACAGAGAAAGTAGACACTACTTATGCCAATATAGGCACATCTCTTTATATCTTACAGTTTGGAGGTATGTATACTTTGTTTGGCTTTTATCCCAGTTTTCTGGTAAAGGACTTTTAGACTTTTGAAATTTCCTGAGTGGTAAGAGTGCCTTTGCTTTTCGTGATGGGTCTTTGGACCACACCTGAGTTTACGTTAAGAAAACTCAGGATGGGGACTATTCATGTGATTGTAGAGTTGGGGCTTTGAGTCATGTGTTATCAGCCTGATCTCCATGGAGAGTGGTAACTGGAGGACTTAGTTCAATG
>NW_006952691.1:0-739 GCF_000164805.1 Carlito syrichta | reverse complement strand
GGGACCTGGAAACCAAGATTGCTAGTTCTCCCTTAAGAATACATCCTAAATATGTGGGAACCCCAAATCCCATATTCTGAATACCAAAACGAATGTCCAGCAGTAGTTTCTGGACTACAAGGTAAACGTGAAGCCAGTGGTCACATTAACAAATGGCAAGATGATCCTTGCATTGTGGAATCTGGCCTTACAGGACCCTGTGAAACAAACGCACCAGTAGGTCGGATTCTCAGTTACAACTATCAAGAGACACAACACGTTCCTGGGGATCGGTAATGCCCGATAAGTGATATGCATATAGGACATTGCTCTGAATAATATGGGGAGCAGGACTCCCAGATTCCAGATTAGCAGTTAGCTAAAGTCCCTGTCGATTCCTAGGTATGAGCACTGCCTTAAGCCAGGGATAAGTTAGCAATTGCCCAGATGTTTGCAAGTTACATGGGAACCGAGTTTCCTGGTTCCTCTTTAGTAACATGTGCAGAACCTTTCAAGGGACACAGTGACCCAGATTCTTATTTCGTTCTAAGCAAAATGAAGAGTTGTTTCCTGTTGACCTGGAAGACCAGACTATTGTATAACCATAGAAGGATGACAAGATACGCCTGGGGACGTGGAATCTAAGATTCCTGGTTCCCTCCAAAAATATCTCCTAAAAAATGTGTACACCTAAACCCAAAGTCTTAATTCCGAACAGCGGAACCACCAGAAGTTTCTGGAGTACGAGGTAACACTGAAG